>NC_133361.1:51492326-51540743 GCF_049309525.1 Garra rufa
CAAATGTTTGAATGACAATGTATATATCGATATTGATAAGGTAATAACCAGTAAATAATGTTAATAATATTTTTGAGATTTTTAATAAATATATTTGAATGAACAAATATACTATTTATGCTAATTTGTTAAAATAAATACAATACAATACAATACAATTATTAAATTAAATTAAATTTAAAAATTATAATCTGGCATTTTAAACCCTACAAATGATTTTTGCTATTGTACCTTTATAATGTACATTATGTAAAATAGATAATAATTTGCAAAATATTATACAATTAATTTTTACTCCATAAAAATTACCTTTGAGTTTTTATATAACAGGGAAAAAACTAATTAAAATTGTAGAAATTAAAACTGTATGTGTGAGTTTATCTATCTATCTATCTATCTATCTATCTATCTATCTATCTATCTATCTATCTATCTATCTATCTATCTATCTATCTATCTATCTATCTATCTATCTATCTATCTATCTATAGCGTCACTAGTAACAATATATTTTAGATTCTAGATTTTTCTTATTTTTTAATTTGATATTTTTATTGCTGGTGCTTTTATTAGTATTGCTGTTCTGATCACATCTCACAGGCCTTCAGTTTGGTTCTTTGTAATAGGGTTATGTGTTCATGGTGAATCACTCACCATTATGAAGAAACAAATCCCGCTCTCTTGTTTGTGTCCTTGTAAGCGACATTGTGTGGGTGTCAGGAGTGTTTAAAATTAATATGTGTGTGTTGGATGCCAAGCCTTTTGTGTACGTGTGCTTGTGTGTTTATCTGATTTGGATTTTATCCATAACGCTAAAACACCTGCTAATTATCCACTCAGAATTGTGCCGCATGCTAATGGACAGACACGCAAACCCATTAACTGGCACGCTAATATGAGCGCAGGGCAGATAAACATGAGAGGTTTTTGTTAATAAGTCATTATTTGGTATGGCAGAGTGTAAATATTCTGCATAAGAGTTAGGGATGCACGATACATCAGCATAAATATCGATATCGGCTGATGTTCATCATTTTTTAACCTATCGGCATCGGTCCGATATCGTACCATGTCTTTTGAATTACGCTTATGTCACAGTTCTCATTTTTGTTTGAACATTTTTATAGATGGGTCTTAAAATTGTCTTGTTTTTTATGTTTGCTTGGTAGAAACCTTGTTTCAGGGTTTGGACATTTACATTTACATACAAATGTGCACGAACAGTCAGGATATGTGTTGGATATTTTGATTTAGCCTTTTTCTCAAATTTGAGTTTAACTGGAGTGCACAGAGCTGAAAACATGTTGCCATAAATACTGGCGTGCTTGATAAGTGGTAAAAGTTGGTTACTTATGTTTTATGGTAGCCCTGTAACCTTGTTATTTGGAAATAAAATACATTCTGAAAATAAAGGAAGAAATTAAATATGTACAAACTTTTATCATCTCAGAAACATTTTATAAAAACACATATCGTTATCGGTAAATATCGGTCATCGGCCATAACAGAAAAATTAATATCGAATATCGGTATCGGCCAAAATTTTCATATCGATGCATCCCTAATAACAGTGTGGCGCTAATTTATACATCTGTGCAAAAAGCAATGTCTGAACATCGTCTTTTTGTCACTTTAATAATACATTTAATAATTTGCACAGTAATGACTGTTTCGTATGCAAAACTATCATGTGGCCTCAGAAGACTCCCTTTTATAATACTTTTGTTCACTGAAATCTTTTCTGATTGCAGACTTTGGTATCTTGGCAAAGCTGAGCCAAATGTGTGCGACTGATCTATTCTAAGCTCTTTGTAGCATTTTAAGGTGAGTATTTTTGCCTCGGCTTGTGGTTCGGCGAGAGAAAAGTCTAACTTTAGACTGACATTGAGGTCATTGTGTCTCACCAGGAGTAACACCTTCAATTAACCAATCCCTGACCGCCTAAATGAGGTCAGCCCTGTGGCGGAGGTCCACTGGGACACCAGTCTAAAACGGACTCACTCAGTCTTATCCCGTTACTCCCGCTGTTCTTTCTTTAGCTTTCTGGATGTTCTTAAGTACACTGTGATATGCCCTAAATTTGCACGTTCCTTTAAAAGCAGCTGAGCTCTGGAGAAACTATACTTGTTTGGAGTGTTTTCACAACACATCACCAGTCAGCAATGTTGGTGTCACTCAATGTAAACAATACCTCTTAACTGAATGAAACTTGCATATTTGGCTGATTATTGCTGCTGACAATGATAAATTATTGTCATGTTTTGGGCTGTACTAATTGATCTGCCTGGGAAAAACATTTGGAGTACTATAAACTGCCGAAAGATAACAAATCAACGAGAAAAGTGCTAAAAACTGTCTGAGGAACAAAAGATGTTTGTGGTTGGCCAAACTGAACCAGGATTTCCAGGGAAAGAATACTGACAGCATTCATGTTTGTTCTTATCATTTCCTTTCAGGTAGGTGAAATATTAGATTAATATCTTAATACTGCTCGTACGCATCTTTACCACCTGTTATCTTTAGTTTGTCAAAATATTGCACCCTTTCCTGCTTACTAAGTCCTCCTCTATATGATTTACCAGCTTCCACAAGTTTGTCTGTGGTTTAGACAGCATAAATTTATTCAATAGTACATTAACCATGCAATCCATGCTGTTGTTTACATCCGAGTATCTCTAATATGGCCATGCATCTGGGTAACTGAACCAAATCATGACGTAAGTGCAAACCCTCTATATACGCACTTCAAACTAGGGGTGTGCAATATATATATACAGTGTGTGAAAAAGTCCTGTTTTTTTATTTTTTTAGATGTTTGTCACACTTTGTTTCAGATCATCAAACAAATTTAAATATTATTCAAAGATAACACAAGTAAACACAACATGCAGGTTTTGACTTAAGTTTTTTATTATGAAGGGAAAACAAAATCCAAACCCACATGGCCCTGTGTGAAAAAGTGTTTGCCCCCTAAACTTAATAACTGGTTGGGCCACTCCAAAGTCTTCATTTTGTTTTTCTTCAGCCATTAAGAGGTGGATTTGCTGGTGTGTTTTGGATCATTGTCCTGCTGCAGAACCCAAGTTCGCTTGAGGTCACGGACAGATGGCCGGACATTGTCCTTCAGGATTTTTTGGTAGACAGCAGAATTCATGGTTCCATTGATCACAGCAATTCTTCCAGGTCCAGAAGCAGCAAAACAGCCCCAGACCATCACACTACCACCACCAGATTTTACTGTTGGTATGATGTTCTTTTTCTGAAATGCTGTGTAACTTTTGTCTCATCAGTCCACAGCGTATTTTCCCAAAAGTCTTGGGGATCAACAAGGTGTGTTCTGGCAAAACTGAGACGAGCCTTTATGTTCTTTTTGCTCAGCAGCGGTTTTCGTCTTGGAACTCTGCCATGCAGGCCATTTTTGCCCAGTCTCTTTCTTATGGTGGAGTCATAAACACTGACCTTAACTGAGGCAAGAGAGGCCTGCAGTTCTTTAGATGTTGTTGTGAGGTCTTTTGTGACCTCTTTTTGAGTCGTCACTGCGCTCTTGGGGTAATTTTGGTCGGCCGGCCACTCCTGGGAAGGTTCACCACAGTTCCATGTTTTCGCCATTTGTGGATAATGGCTCTCACTGTGGTTCACTGGAGTCCCAAAGCTTTAGAAATGGCTTCATAACCTTTTTCCAGACTGATAGATCTCAATTACTTTCTTCCTCATTTCTTCCTGAATTTCTTTGGATCTCAACATGATGTGTAGCGTTTGAGGATCTTTTGGTCTACTTCACTTTGTCATAACCACAGTTATGTTTTAACAAGGGGGGGGGGGGGGCAAACACTTTTTCACACAGGGCCATGTGGGTTTGGATATTTTTTTACCTTCATAAAAAAAATATAAATCAATAAAAAATCAGGAAGGGGGCCAACACTTCTTCACACCACTGTAGTCTACTAGTATCATTATTGTTGTTTAAGCAATATGCAATTTGATATTATCGAGAATATCACAAAAACCAAACAAAACAGATTTATTTAACAGTAATTTAGTCTAATAAAATACATTTCGAATTCCCCTAAAATTCAAGATAAGAGAGCAAATAAGCCCCAGTATGACTTTTATATGTCTTTTATATTTATATTGTCAGATATAGGCTAGTTAACATTACATAAACAGTACCGTTTATTCTCCAAATGTCACCACGATTGCAAATGTGATGTTGATTTTATAAAACAGTCATATAAACATGAAGTTAATATTAACTGAATTACATTTTAGACACAAGTTTCTGTTTTTGCTATATTCCGCCAATGAAAATAGTTTCAAACAAAGCCACAGCAGAACTGTTTTGCATCTCTGAGGTACACGCAATGTTTCGTTACTGAATCAATCAGCTGTTTGAACGAATTGGCTGAATGAATGACTCACTCATGAAGTGATTTGCCACCACCGGCTGGCGATTCTAGGTTTATAAAGTATCCACCTTATTCTTTAACAAGGAAACAGGCCTATGGTTTAGACTTCCGGTTTATTAGCCGCTGTAGGGAAATAACAAGAAGAATAACAACGTGCAGTAAACGGTAAAACAGTTTGCACTACAAACGTGTTCATGTGAAATGTGTTCATAATTAAGATAATACATTCAAATAATATGGTAATACACAGCAGTTTTCAATATCAAGCCGCAAAACAAACGTTTTGTACACCTAAAAATGTCTGGACGCGAATGAGACCAGAAGCCTGACCCATAAAATGTACAAACTGCCGCACCCTCTCTTACGGGAAGAAAAAGGACAATATTTTTCCTTTTTTCCCCTTAAAATCATTTCATATATCACTATTGAACTTTTGTTTTTTAAAATATCAAAACATTATTTATGCATTTGTGACTGCAAGTTAACTGCAGTGTCTTACTATTTGAAGTTATTGAATAGATTTAAGAATTTGACACAAAAGATGATGCATACATTTAATTAGGTTAGAAAAAACTTGGCCTTATAAAGGTAAAAAAAAAAAATTCATACTTTGTTCCTGTAATGGGAAAGCTGAATTTTCAGCATCATTACTCCAGTCTTCAGTGTCACATGATCGCATGATGAGAAATCATTCTAATATGCTGATTTGCTGTTCAAGAAACATTTATTATTATAATTATCAATGTTGAAAGCAGCTGCTTAATATATTTGTGGAAATGGTGCTACCTTTTCTCAGGATTATTTGATGAATAGAAAGTTCAAAAGAACGACATACTTAAAATGGAAATCTTTTTTAACATTTATGAAGGTCTGTCACTTTGCTGCCACTTTTGATCAATCTGATGTGTCCTTGCTGTATAAAAGTATTCATTTACGTCTATCTATCTATAGTCATTTTCTTGTTTTAATGCAGCAAATGTACACTCGTTCTCTTTCTGTCTCTATTGCAGAGGTCAATCGTTCATTCAGTCAGCAGAAAAGGAGAGGGAGAGCGTGTTCCTTTGCTTTTTACTGAATAGCGGATTTCAGTTACAGTATCTCTGCTTTGTCATCTCAGAAATCCACTTCATTCTCAAGGGACGCTTGCACCTAAAGGGCAAAATAATAGAAGTCACAACAGCCGATACGAACTCGCAACTTCAATCTGGCCGCCAGTAGGATTTCATGTCTTCCCCCTGTGGGGAGTAGAAAAATTTGCCAAGTCCTTTTTGTTCTGATAGAGTTCCAGAGGTTAAGGATACTCCCTCAGAGTCAGTACAAACTGTGATTCGGTCCCCCGCTGAATCAAGATTAGTTTTGATTTGTCCTCCGAGATATAATTAGCCTTATTATCTCGTAGCCTGACCTCACAGAACCAATGGCAATGATTCACATGCACCAAGGGGCAAATTAATTCACTGCCTTTGTTGCTGAATCATATGCATGTTTAAAATTCACTCGAGATAAACATTTCTTTCATCATTTTCTCACCCTCTTGTAATTGCAAATCTTTATGTATGACTTTCTTATGTGGAAAGCCTGGTGTGTTTTGGGGGGAAGGGTTTATAAAATATAAAAGGTAAGATTATGACTTTTTATCATACAATTCTGACTCTTTTTTCTGTAATTCTGAGTTTAAATTGCACAAATCTGACTTTTTTTAAAATTGCAAGGTACACTCTTAAAAATAAAGGTGCTTCAAGATGCCATAGAAGAACCTTTTTGTCTAAATGGTTCCATGAAGAACCTTTAACATCTGAAGAATCTTTCTGTTTCACAAAAGGTTCTTTGTGCCAAATAAGGTTCCTCAGATTATAAAAAGGTAAGAAAGAAATGGCTCTTTAAAGAACCTTTGACTGAATGGTTCTTTGTGGAACCAAAAATGATTCTTCTATGGCATCGCTTGAAGAACCTTTTGAAGCACCTTTATTTGTAAGAGTGTAGGAAGTAAACTGAGAGGAATAAACTTAAAATTCTGAGAAAAGAAGTAGAAAATATTCTGAAATATTCTGTGGCAAAAAAATAAATAAAAATAAAATACAGAATAGCAAGATGTTAACTCCGAATAAAATAAAATGTACGTTTGCTGGATGTAAACTATAAATTCTGAGGAAAAAAGTCGGAATTGTGAGATGTAAACTGGAAATTGCAAAAAAAAAAAAAAAAAAAGTTAAAATCCTGAGTTAAAATCTTGCTTTTTCAGAAAATTCCAAGAAAAGCTGCAGGTACCTTCTTTATTGTTTTCAATTCTGTGGCATAAATGGTCTTCCATACTTTTATTTTTAGATTTTTTTTTCGTTGGGTAATTAATATTGATGAACTCTAATCTGAACATTTGTAGCACATGCATTTGCATGCTCATGAATATTTTGATATTAATCTAATCTAATATTGCTCACATTCTATCACATTCAAGCAAATAACAACCACAGTGCTCTCTGGGCCACATTTATAAACCAGAATCCTCGTCATTTGTGCCTGACCAATCAAATTCACCAATCCCGAGGGCGCACTGCAATTCTGAAGGTCATTTTGCTCCTTGCAAAAACAGGCACAAGGCACAAACATGTACTGTACCGCTTGAAGCCAGTGAATTCTGGGATAGCCAGAAGATAGAAATGGTCACGGTGTGGAATAAAGTGACTTAATTAGGCCGAACAGTGCTTTAATACCCACAGGGCTCTAGGCAATTACAGTAAGAGGCCATTATTACAGTATTACTCCGTGTATGTGTGTGTGACTGCATAGCTCATTACTTTCATTTATGTCCTGTATGACCATGAGATGTAAGATCTCTCTCTCTCTTTCATTCTGCTGTTCTCTATGAGGCACTCGGTGCACTGTTTTTTGCCTCAGGCTCAGGCTGGGCACTAGTGTAAAGTAATTGTGTATGAGTGTGTGTGTGTGTGTGTGTGTGTGTGTGTGTGTGTTTGTGTAGATTTATGTCGCAATATCTGAACTGCTGTAAGAGTAGTGCTCTACTGCCCTTGATACTGATACAGGACCTCTCTGTCTGTCTCTTTTTGTCTTAGCTGTAAAACTGCCAGAGAAAATGAATCTTTTGTGGCTAAACACATGCACACAGTTGTGCTGGTGTCTATATACTAAATAGACCCAACTGACACTTGGCAGAAAGCTCTTGGAGCACCTAGAATTCATAAAATATTATGATTTATTTATTAAATAGTTTATTGAAAGCATCATAAAAGTGAAAGTGTAAAAGACCTGTCCTAATTTTCAAGTCTACTGAAGTTGTATGATAGATTTATGTGAGAACCGAAAAGATTTACTGAAAAGATTTGCTCTAGATCTACTTGATTTGTTCTTGAGAGAAAGTGATGATGTTCAGTTTGTGCCTGAATCATTGTTTTGAGTCAAATCTTCTTATTGTTCTGATTAATTAATAAAACCTGTCTGTCTGTTCTCAGTTTTAACTCAAGGATCCAGTCCCAGTGATGTCTTATTTATGAATAAATAAAACCTGTCTGAATGATTCATTCACCTATTTTACCTACTTTTATGAATACTATGAACTTTGAACTCTTTGCACATACAGTTTTTTTACCTGCTATATAGTAGAGAAGTACACAATTTCAGATGTAGGCACAGCAGTGTCCAGTTTTTGAATGAATTATTCAAGTCAAATCTTTTCAGTGAACCGGTTGATTCACAAAACCTCTCTGAATGACTTATTCCCAAATAGGACTTAATCGGTTCTCAAATTCAAATTATTTTTAAATCAATTTTCGAATCACATCAGCATCCAATTTATTAATGAGTCATTGTTTTGTGTCAAATCTTTTTAACCATTAAAATATCAGGAATCAGGAAATGTTTGGGAATCAGACTGAATCAGTTTTTCAATTTTAACTCACTGACTCAAGGATCTAGTCCCAGTGATGTCTGATTTGGTGAATAAATCATTGGTTGTATAAACCAGTTAATTCACAAAACCTGTCTGAATGATTCATTCACCAATAGGACTAAACCGATTTTCAATTTCAATCAAGATATACAACTCTGTTCACATACTATTTTTTCGCCTACTATATAGTAGAGAAACATGCTATTTCGGATGTAGTCAGAGCCACATGTCGAGTTTTTGAACGAATCATTCAAGTAAAATCTTATTAGTTAACTGGTTGTGGTAAGAGAAATCTTATGTACTGCAATGTAACAGGCTACTGCTAGCAGTAAGCTAACCATGCCCCTTCAGTGGCTCGCCTTATTTTATTAGAACGCCTTATTCGTTTTCCTTGCCTTTCTGAGTAAGTTACAGACACCAACCATCCCTGCACTTAACATCTCCTGCACAACCTGGAACATAACATTTATTCACGTGATCGGCCATTTTCGCTATTATCCTCGCCTTGGTTTTTTTTTTTTCATAGTAGCCTACCTGCAGAACTTCTGATGATTGGGCTATGCAAATGTTGGGGCGTAACTAATAATGATCGCGACTCTTACGTAATAGTCGCTGTTATGTTGCAATTGGCCTATTTTTCAGTGGTCTTTTGCAAACACCAGATTTATATAAGAAGGAGGAAACGATGGTGTTTGAGACTCACGGTATGTCATGTCCATGTACAGAACTGTTATTATTAAACTATGTCAAGGTAAAAACACTGTAACGTTCGTTCGATCACGGAAGGAAGAAGGCAGGGTCAGCTAGGCTGGGACTCGTGCTATTTTATTCACAATTTGTTCAAACAAACAGTATATAGCGTCAGATGCACTCTCCCACAAAGGGTATCAAAACTAATAACTCATAACAGGTTGCAGTTCTCTCTCTCTGCTCCAACGTCTGTGGCACGAGTCCTCAGCCAGTCTCTCTCTCTGCTCCGGCGCATTCTCCTTTTATCCGGTCTCTCCCCGCCAATTACTGGAATGAGACACAGGTGTTCGTTATTTCTCACTTGACCCACTTACCACTCGTTCACCTGCCTCTCTCTCCCGGTGCAGACCTCGCGGAACCACGCCCCCCTCGCCACATACCCCCACCGCCCGATTCAGGCCGGGGAGCCATCCGGCCTGCAGCCCCCCCCCCCCATTCCTGGAGAGGAAGTCCGCCACAGCCATCTGCGCCCCCGGCCTGTGGACCACCTTGAACTTAAACGGCTGTAATGCCAGATACCAACGGGTGATCCGCGCGTTGGTGTCCTTCATGCGGTGGAGCCATTGCAGGGGCGCATGGTCCGAACAGAGGATGAACTCCCGCCCCAGGAGGTAATATCGAAGGGTGAGGACGGCCCATCTAATGGCCAAACATTCCTTTTCTATGGTGCTGTACATCGTCTCCCTCTTAGAGAGCTTCCGACTAATGTACAGCACCGGCCGTTCCTCACCCCCCACCTCCTGGGACAGGACCGCCCCTAAACCCCTGTCCGATGCGTCGGTCTGCAACAAAAAGGGGAGAGTAAAGTCAGGGGAATGCAAGAGTGGCCCTCCACATAGGGCAGCCTTTACCTGGGTGAAAGCCCGCTGGCACTGCTCCGTCCACTGGACCGGATCTGGTGCTTCCTTTTTAGTGAGGTCAGTCAGCGGGCTGGTGAGGTCCGAATAATTAGGTATAAACCGCCTATAATATCCCGCCAGCCCCAGGAACTGCCTCACCTCCTTTTTGGTCTTGGGGCCTGGGCAGGTCGCAATAGCTGCGGTCTTATCAATTTGGGGACGCACCTGCCCATGTCCCAAGTGGAAGCCCAGATACCTGACTTCCACCCGCCCAATCGCACACTTCTTCGGGTTGGCCGTGAGCCCAGCCCTCCTCAGCGACCTGAGTACTGCACGGAGGTGCTGCATGTGCCGCGGCCAATCATTGCTATAAATGATGATATCATCCAAATAGGCCGCGGCGTATGCAGTGTGTGGACGGAGAATTCGGTCCATGAGTCGCTGAAATGTAGCTGGTGCCCCGAACAAGCCGAAAGGAAGCGTAACGAATTGGTGTAATCCAAACGGCGTGGTGAAAGCTGTCTTTTCTTTAGAGATAGGCGTTAAGGGGATTTGCCAATATCCCTTCGTTAAATCCAGTGTCGAATAAAATTGAGCAGAACCTAGCCGATCAAGCAATTCGTCCACCCGCGGCATTGGATAAGCGTCGAATTTCGACACAGCATTTACTTTGCGGTAATCCACGCAGAAGCGGACTGAGCCGTCCGTTTTAGGGACCAAAACTATCGGGCTCGCCCAGTCACTGCTGGATTCTTCTATTACTCCCATTTCTAGCATGGCCTCTAATTCTGTCCGTACCACATTCTTTTTGTGCTCGGGCAAACGATACGGCCGACTGCGCACCACCACGCCCGACTCGGTCTCAATATGGTGCTGGATGAGATCAGTGCGACCCGGCAGGGACGAGAACACATCTGCAAATTCTTTTTGCAACTTGGCAATGTCAGTGAGCTGCGATGGTGAGAGGTGGTCTCCCCCTAGCGGCAGAGCGAGGGATTGACTTTTGCTGCTCACCTCTGGCCCGAGATCCTCCTCTCCACTCACTACCATCGCCAACATCACTGACTCCGCCTCACTCCATTTTTTTAGGAGATTGAGGTGGTAAATTTGATGTGCCCCATTCCTGTCAGTACGCACCACCTCATAATCGAGATCCCCTACTCGTCGTGTGACCTCGAACGGTCCTTGCCACTTGGCGAGCAATTTAGAGCTAGATGTTGGGAGTAATACAAGTACTTTCTCTCCCGGAGTGAATTTACGGAATCTGGTACCCCGATTGTAAAGCCGGCTCTGTTTGTGCTGGGCCTGTAGCAAATTCTCCATAGAGAGCCGCCCCAATGTGTGTAACTTTGCTCGCAGGTCCAGCACATATTGAACTTCATTTTTACTATTTGAAGGTCCGTCCTCCCAAGCCTCTCTTAGGACATCTAACACCCCTCGGGGCTGACGTCCATAGAGAAGCTCGAAGGGGGAAAACCCCGTGGAGGCTTGGGGGACCTTGGGGGACCGCACAGCAAACAAGAGGGGTTCCAGCCACCTATCCCAATTTTTGGCATCTTCGTGAACGAATTTACGAATCATGGTCTTTAACGTGCGATTAAAGCGTTCGACCAGTCCGTCTGTTTGTGGGTGAAAGACGCTGGTACGAATCGATTTAATGCCCAGTAATTCGTAAAGTTCGCGGAGCATCCGTGACATAAACGCCGTGCCTTGGTCGGTGAGGATCTCTTTCGGGATCCCCACCCGGGAGATTAATCGAAACAGCGCATCCGCCACACTTTTTGCTGAAATGTTGCGGAGTGCTACTGCCTCGGGGTATCGTGTTGCATAATCCACCAGGACTAATGCAAAACGATGCTCTCGTGCGGATCGTTCTAATGGCCCGATGAGGTCCATGCCAATTCTCTCGAAGGGGACCTGCATAAGGGGGAGGGGGCACAATGGTGCTTTTGGAGTGGCCGGGGGATTCACCAACTGGCATTCGCGACAAGACGCGCACCACCTGCGCACATTCTCGTGAATGCCCGGCCAAAAGAAATGGGTCATTAGACGATTAAGTGTAGCTGTTTGCCCTAGATGTCCAGCCATGGGATTCGAGTGAGCCGCCTGGAAAAGCATTTCCCGACGGCTCTTAGGTATTAATAATTGTGTTGTATCTTGTTTTGTCTGAGTGTCCTGGGTCACTCGATACAACCGATCTTTAATAATGGCAAAGTAAGGATAGGAGAGCGGACGTGCAGGCTGAAGAGGCTGTCCGTCGATAGTACGGACCTGTTCAAACGCATTTTTGAGCGTTTCATCCCGCGACTGTTCCAGGGGAAAATCCTCAGACAGCGAGAGGATTGGTCTCTCTTCCGCATTCCTTTCCCCTGGCGCAGCATTCGCGGGTTCTGCCTCCCCAACATGCACAGCCGCGACCCCTTCCTGCGCCTGTGATCGCCCAGAAACATCCGTGCATACATGTCCCAATAAAATTTTAAAACCTGGCCAATTGGTTCCCAGAATTAGCGGATGTCTGAGGTGCGGGTTAACTGCAGCCTCTACACTATGCTTTTGTCCCCTGAATTGAACCGTGACTGACACTAGGGGATAATTTACCACTTCCCCGTGCACACACCTAACCGTAACCATGCGGCTTTTATCCAATGTCTCTGGTGGAATCAGGCTTTGATGAATGGAGGTCTGGTTACAACCTGAATCCACCAAAGCCTGATGATTACCTCCCCTTATACTCACAGGTATTTGATACAAGCCAGCCTGATCGGGGGCAGCCTGTGGAGCGTCAGGGACCCGGATCAACGTTCCCACCTCCATCATCGGACAACGATCGATAAAGTGACTCGGGTCCCCACAACGCCAACAGGCTGGCCCGGGCTTCCCCGCTGCCCTAGTGGCGGGAGGTAGATCAAGGGATCGGCGAGGAGAGAGCGGTGGGCCGGAAGCCGCGGCGGGGGTTATATTTGTCCCACCCCAACCTCGGGGCTGGACTCGCGGTGCCGCTACGGGTTCCATCCGGGACCGGGGAAGAGGGCGTGGGGGAAGATTCCCCCGTGACCTAGGCAAAGGGACAGGCTTAGGAGAGGAGATGGGGGAAGAGAGAGAGAGAGAGACAGATGGTAGAATTTCGCCGACCCCGGAGCACGCCACCATCTGGTCCTCCGCCAGTTGGATGGCCTGGTTCAGCGACGTTGGGCGGTGGCACTGGACCCACTGGGCAGTCTCCTTTGGTAACCGTGCCACGAACTGCTCCAGCACCACGCGATCTAGAACCCCTTCGACGTCGCTTCCTTCGGCCATCAGCCATTTGCGGCAGGCGTCCCGGAGCTGTTGCGCCATCACGAAGGGCCGGCCACACTCACCGAGGTCCAGCGACCGGAAGCGCTGTCTATGCTGTTCCGGACTGCGGCCGACCCGCTGGAGGATAGCGCGCTTGAGGTCTTCATAGACCAGGAGGTTCTGGACCGGCAGCTGTTGCGCGGCCAGCTGTGACTCCCCCGCCAACAGTGGAATCAAGCGTACTGGCCATTCTTCTTGGGACCACCCCCACGCCTCCGCAGATTTTTCAAAGAGATCCAGGAATGCTTCAGGATCGTCCTGCGGACCCATTTTGTGAAGGGGTACCGGGGTGGGTGTCAATCCAGCTCTGGAACAGCTCGCGGTCCTCCTGCTGGGCTTTAATGAGGGCTTGGAAGCGCAGTTCCTGTTCCTCCCTCAGGCCCAGCAGTGCCTGATGTTGCTCTTGATGCAGACCCGCGAGCGAGTTGATTACCTCCGCAAACGGCGAGGATGACGGACTCTGCATCCTGGCAGCGGCACTCTTCTTCCTTCCCGGGTTTCGGCACCAGTGTAACGTTCGTTCGATCACGGAAGGAAGAAGGCAGGGTCAGCTAGGCTGGGACTCGTGCTATTTTATTCACAATTTGTTCAAACAAACAGTATATAGCGTCAGATGCGCTCTCCCACAAAGGGTATCAAAACTAATAACTCATAACAGGTTGCAGTTCTCTCTCTCTGCTCCAACGTCTGTGGCACGAGTCCTCAGCCAGTCTCTCTCTCTGCTCCGGCGCATTCTTCTTTTATCCGGTCTCTCCCCGCCAATTACTGGAATGAGACACAGGTGTTCGTTATTTCTCACTTGACCCACTTACCACTCGTTCACCTGCCTCTCTCTCCCGGTGCAGACCTCGCGGAACCACGCCCCCCTCGCCACAAACACCTTTAAGTCAAATAGTTTCAATGAACCGGCAAATTTCGCAAAACCTATCTGAATCAGTTCTCAATTTCAAAAATTTTAATGATCCGCAAAAGACGTAAAAATGCAAAGACACAAATAGACGCTAATTTGCACAGAGCGACATGAATGACCTGGATTGGTTGGCACGTTTTCAAACGTGCAATATACGCCTCAAACGAATCTTTCGCACAAGTTGAAAAATTGAAAAAACGGAATAATTAATTTGCAAATAGATCTGTTCTTAATTTCAACTTACTGAGTCAACGATCCAATCTTAGCGACTGTCCGATTTGTGAATTAGTTGACCTTTGAGGCAGATCTTTTCAATGAACCATTCATTCCCAAATTGGACTGAATCTGTTCTTAATTTTAGCTCACTGACTTAATGATCTAGTCACAGCAGGGTCTAATTTCTGAATGAATCATTCAAGTCAGTATTTTTTTAGAAAATGTGTGTGAATGATTTATAAAACCTGTCTGAATGATTCATTCACAAATTAGACTGAATCGGTTCTCAATTTCTATTCACTGACTCAATGATCCGTTCACAGTGGGTAGCGGCTCACTGGCAGGAAGATTATCAGTGAATAACAAAATTAGGTTTGCTCTGTTCATCAAATAAAGCTCTCGTATGATATCAGAAGACTTTTTGAAACTTCAAAGCTTTAGTTTGCATTGATTGTATTGGCATGAAAAACAAAACAGTGTCCAGCACTTCAGAATTTCTCCTTTTGTGTTCAGATTTGAAATGACATGAGTGTGTGTATTTGATCACAGTCTTTAAATTTTTGGATGAGGTTTCTCTCAAAATCAGCACTGAAAGTGCCAAAACGTCTGCAGATTTCATCTGGGGCTACTAATTACACTTCCTTATAGCTATTTTAACATGTTGTGTCATTAACTGCTGAATTGTTGCATTTTCGTGTTGATGCCTGAAGTTTTGCTGACTGCAGAGGGACTCCTCAAGTAATTCTATTTCCAAGGATTCTTAAACAGTGAACAACAATCCCCTCTAGCAAACATACACTTGTAGTCTTACACACACACACACACACACACTGCACCAGACACGAGGAGAATACTGATTTCATGTTGGTCCTCTTTTTTCACGCTAAGCTGTGGACATGACAAGAATGGAAATAGAAAGGCAAAGAGAGAGCGAGTAAGCTGCCTGCTGGGTTGCGGAGAAACAAGATGGTAGAGGAAGAATAGAGGAAAGGAATGAATGAACAAGAATAGGAGAGGAGTGTGTGAATTATAGAAATTAATAGTTTAAGATGGCATAAAGAGAGATGAATTAGCAGAGCATTGTGACCCAGGACGACAAAACCAGTCATATATCTAAATCTTTTTTAAATTAAGATGTATACATCATTTGAAAGCTGAATAGGACAATATTTGGCCGAGATACTGAAATCTGGAATCTGAGGGTGCAAAAAAATCTAAATATTGAGAAAATTGCCTTTAAAGTTGTGCAAATGAAGTTCTTAGCAATGCATATAACTAATCAAAGATTAAGTTCTGATATATTTATGGTAGGAAATGTACAAAATATGTTCATGGAACATGATCTTTACTTAATATCCTAATGATTTTTGGCATAAAGGAAAAATCGATCATTTTGACCCATACAATGTATTGTTGGCTGTTGCTACAAATATACCTGTGCTACTTAAGACTGGTTTTGTGGTCCAGGGTCACATATTGTTCTGAAGTCGGACGTTTCATTGATAACTTCCCCTCAAAACCAGTTCAGTCCTGTTAGACCGACCCAGTTCTGGATTCTTTCATTTGTAATCCTCTTATCTTACATACAAACATGTTTTTAAAGTTTCATTCATAAAAAGTTTCCTTTCGACCCTAAATCTGACAGTCATTGCTTGTTGGCAGTAATTATGTTCCACAGTTGAGAGCAACACGTCCATTATGCTTGTAATAATGAGAGTTATGCATGCACATGTATTGATCTCAAGTGCTAACAGACACGTAAATCCCCTCCTTAATGAGCAGAAAGCTTTGTTAAACTCTTCGGTGTCCAAGAGATGTTCGTAATTGCCAATTATTCACTGTTATTGCTGTAATTAAAAGGGCCAAGTGTATTTGCCAGCCAAGATAACTAAGTAACCTCATCAGTAGCTCCTGTTTTCAATAAAAGACCAAAGCGATAAAGTCAATAAATGCAAATCGACATAAACACGTTGTGTAAAAATGTAAATGAATCTCATGTTTCAAAAAGTCACTATTCTTCACAGATCCTAAGCTCTGAAGGATCCACTAATGACTTTGGCAGCAAACCCAGAATCTGTTTTGCAAAGAATTTACATTTGTCGCATACTGTCCGCCAACAACCGGAGCCTGTTTTCCGTGAGTCTCTTCAATCAAATCACCATTAAACATCTGCACGGGAGTCAGGCCGTAAACTGAAGATCATTTTCTCCATCATTTAATCGCGCAAAATCTTTGGACTGATATTACGGATGTACAAAAGCGATTAGCTCGCATTCAGACGGCCACAGCAGCTGGTACAAACACATTAGCGGCAAATTTATGCTTGTATGCTCCTCTTGACTTCCTTGTAGTTTGTAATTAAATTAGTTAATTTCTTCGTTTATTGCTTTCTTTCGATTATGAATGTGATTATTAATAACACATGTAGCTCTTAACAAATTTACAAATAGAAATTGTTGAAAAAAGTCGTTATTTTTGTTTTCTTTGCGCACAAAAAGTATTCTGGTAGCTTCATAAAATTTACAGTTGAACCATTAATGTCACATGGACTATTTTAATGATGTCCTTACTACCTTTCTGTGCCTTGAACGTGTCAGTTGTGTTGCTATCAATGCAGGGTCAAAAAGCTCTTGGATTTCATCAAAAAATATGTTAATTTGTCTACAGAAGATGAACAAAGGTCTTACGGGTTTCGAACAACATGAGGGTGAATAATTAATGACAGAATTTTCATTTTTGAGTAAACTATCCCTTTAAAGAGATCTGAGACCACTTACAGTACACTAAAATCTCCCAGCATGCTCTCTGGCAGCGAGCCACAACCCTTCCCAGTTGTCTGCTTTCAGATCAGTTTATTCCGCCCTGCTGCTTGCCTTCACACCAAGCAGACTAGAGGACTTTTTAGTCCCTTACATTCTTCCAGAACTCAGTGCCTTTTTTCATTAATCTATCCATCTTTTATTTTGCTTTTTCATCTGCTCTTGCTCTTTTTTCACTTCTTTTCTTCACTTCTACTTTTCTCAAGGCTGCCTGTATTCATTACTTCATCTTTCTCTGTTTTTCTCTAGTTAATGCAATAGTGTGACCGTGATTGTCAGAGTGTGTTGGAGCGGCTGAACAAAGTGTTGGTGTTTTAGTAGGTGTGTTTCAGTTGAATTGTGTTTAGCAGAACGTGGGTGTGTGGATGTCGGGCCTTGAATAAAGATTTTAGCAGAGGGATAAAGGGTTCTTTAAGATGAATGTTCTTACCTGAATCTCTCACTTTAAATCTGTATATGTGACCCTGGACCACAAAACCAGTCTTAAGTCGCTGGGGTATATTTGTAGCAATAGCCAAAAATACATTGTATGGGTCAAAATTATTGATTTTTCTTTTATGTCAAAATCATTAGGAAATTAAGTAAAGATCATGTTACATTAAGATTTTTTGTAAAATTCCTACTGTAAACCTATCAAAATGTAATTTTTGATTAGTAATATGCATTGTTAAGAACTTAATTTGGAGAACTTTAAAGGTGATTTTCTCAGTATTTTTTTGCACCCTTAGATTCCAGATTTTTAAATAGATGTATCTCGGCCAAATATTGTCCTATCCTAACAAACTATACATCAATAGAAAGCTTATTTATTGAGCTTTCATATGATGTATATATCTCAGTTTTGTAAGATTTAACCTTATGACTGGTTTTGTGGTCCAGGGTCACATATGTAATTCACTTTGCAGCATCACTCTTAAAGGGGTCATCGGATGCCCATTTTCAACAAGTTAATATGATGCTTTAGGATCCTAATGAAAAGTTTGTAATATACTTTGATTAAAAATTCTCAATGGTAGTGCAAAAAAAACACTAATTTTACCTGGTAAAAAATGGCTCTGTTCTCGGCAAGCGATATCAGTAGCTGGCCCTTTAAATGATATGAACCTCTGCTCACCCCGCCCCTCAGTTCTGTGGGGCGTGTCATTACAACGCACATGGGATGTTGCCTAGACAACAGTTGAGGGTTTATTTGGGAAAATAATGGTTGCGCGAGGCTTTGAAAACACATCTGTGCAACTATATCAGTTTGAACCGGATTTGGAGCCAGAACAAGATGACACTCGTGAAGAAGTTCGGCAATTACGGCTTAAACAAGGCGTTTCTGAATGGTTAGTAAACTTAATGTCACTTTGATATATCTTTGTCTGTACTGGCAGGATAGCGTAATGAGATAGATATAAACGCAATGTGTTTACTGAGGTATAGCTGACTGAACAAGAGCAAATAAGTGATCGATTAACATAACTTACCCCGTCGTAATATTGAAATACATAAATGTGAGTGTTATGGTCTTTACTCGTATGCAGTTGCGGGCTGTAAACACTGTTTTGCTTTTATTGCGTTGAAGTTACCATTCTTAATGCAGTTATAACTGATCCAAAACGATTTAAAATAATTGTACATGACTTCATAATCATTAACAGACACCGTTTTAAACCATCTAGCCTTACAAAGCTAAGCTTAATGTAGTTTTACGGAAACTTACACAGTTTGTAACTGACAATCACCTTAACGCATTGTTCATTATAAACGTGCAATTATGAATTATATTGAGACAGATTTACATAGAGAAAATGACATAACCATGTTCTCTGAGAGTGTAAGTTAAAATTTCATTCATTGTGAAACGCGCTAACTTTAGCACATTATTAGAAAAGGCGATTATCAAAGATTCATAGAAAAAGAAATTACACTAACTTCTTCTGGTGAAGATGAGACAGGAATACGAATAGTTGATACAGATCCATTTTTCAACAGCAGCTTCTCATATACTGGTGAGAAATGATTCGCGTAAACATAAACCTATTTAAGTAGACCGGCAGCACATTCCCTTCAAAAATAAAATTCAGCCACTGTGTCCTCAGCGGCTCAGATGTCGGTAGTAAATGACGACATTCTGCTCCAGCGTCGAAACAATGGCTGACAGTTTACTTCTCACTCGGGGCGGGTCTATACTAAAACACTACTGTCTATCACCTGTCGTGGGAGCGGCCTCTGTTGGTGTGACGGCACAACGACAGGCATCTGAGAACGGGTCGATATGAGAAGAGGCAAATTATTTTATTAAATTAAAAGAAAACTACTGGGTGGATCTTTGTCATTCTAGGGTGGTTGTGACACACACTCCCAACACACATCTCAGTTCAAACAGCTTGTAAAAGTGCATGTGGCACTGGATGACCCCTTTAAAGGAGAAGTTCACTTTCAGATCAAAAACTTACAGATAATGTACTCACCGCCTTGTCATCCAAGATGTTCATGTCTTTCTTTCTTCAGTCGTAATGAAATTAAGTTTTTTTCGAGGAAAACATTTCAGGAAAACTATATGGATTTTTCTCCATATAGTGGACTTCTATGGTGCCCCGAGTTTGAACTTCCAAAATGCAGTTTAAATGCTGCTTTAAATTATCCCAAATGTGGTTGTAAACTATCCCAACTGAGGAAGAAAGGTCTTATCTAGTGAAACAGTCAGTAATTTAAAAAAAAATTACAATGTATATACTTTTTTTTAAAACTCAAACGCTCGTTATTTTCTCCCTCAACTTCAAAAATCATTTCAAATTCATCCTACATCGCTGCAAAAGTACCGACCCAGTGTTTGCAAAGTGAACATGCAAAGAAGATCAAACACCTTACAAAAAAGGTAAAACAGCGATGTAGGATGATTTTGAAGTTGAGAGAAAAAATTAGATGGAGTTTTTCGACATGCCCTAACTGTCTTGAACCAGAAAAAAAAAATGAGTTTAGGCAGAACAAGACAAGAGGTATATAAATTGTAATTAAAAAAAAAAAATCGTTTTGCTAGATAAGACCCTTCTTCCTCGGCTGGGATTGTTTACAACCGCATTTGGGATTGTTTGAAACCGCATTTAAACTGCATTTTAGAAGTTCAAACTCGGGGCACCGTAGAATTTCACTATATGGAGAAAAATCCTGAAAAGTTTTCCTCAAAAAACATAATTTCTTTACGGCTGAAGAAAGAAAGACATGAACATCTTGGATGACAAGGGGGTATATACATTATCTGTAAAAAAAAAAAAAAAAAAACTCCTGGAAGTTAATTTCTCCTTTAATGCACTTAAATCACTAAAACACCTGCTCATTAAAAATAATAAATGTAAAAAATTGCTCAGAAAAGATGAACTTGTATAACATGCAAATAATTATTAACTTACAATAAATGTAATACTGTTCATCCCTAATTCTGCCATTTTTAAATGTGACTTAAGCGTCTAAATATTTGTAGGTGTTTTATTTTTAGGTATTTCTCCTCAGCTTGTTTTTAACACCCCTAATGTCACCTGTGTAATATCATCAAAGGTCAAATCATTGATCTTCTGACTCAAACACATACACACACACATAAGATGGTGGTCAGGTATTACAAACACATTTTTGAAGCGCGATCTTCAATGCACCAGGTCTAGTTCTAGTTTTGAACTTCTGAATCCAGCAACAGAAGACAAGCTGAACTCAAAGGTCAGTGTCACAGAAGTGTGTGTGTGTGTGTGTGTGTGTGTGTGTGTGTGTGTGTGTGTGTGTGTGTGTGTGTGTGTGTGTGTGTGTGTGTGTGTGTGTGTGTGTGTGTGTGTGTGTGTGTGTGTGTGTGTACGGGTGATTAATGTTTGTGGAAGTTTGATACACTAAAGTTTTCCAGGTTAGAACTTACAATAATATTTTGAAATTAATACTCAAATCCTTTTTGATTTGTCCCTCATTTTGTAGAAATGAACAGGATAATCATTTAGAGTTGCGTTTTGGGCTTCAGAAAAGGGATTTGAAGTGGGACTGGGGTGGTTGTGTTGTGATTTTGTTTCATGTCTTTCTTTCTTCAGTCGAACAGAAATTAAGGTTTCTGAGGAAAACATTCCAGGGTTTTTCTCCATATAGTGGACTTCAATGGGGATCAATGGGTTGAAGGTCCAAATTGCAGTTTCAATGCAGCTTCAAAGGGCTCTACACAATCCCAGCTGAGGAATAAGTGTCTTGTCTAGCAAAACGATCAGTCATTTTCTAAAACAAATGAAAAAATATATATACTTTCCAACGTGAAGTCAATCTAGTGCAATACGAGCATTTGTGGTTAAATGCTTGTATTTCGCTAGACAAAAATTTCGCTAGACAATACCTTTATTCCTCAGCTGGGATCAATCCACTGATCCCCACTGAATGGAGAAAAATCCTGGAATGCTTTTCTCAAAAACTTAATTTCTTTTCAACTGAAGAAAGAAAGAACATCTTGGATGAAATGGGATAAGTAAATTATTAGGAAATTGTTATTCTGGAAGTGAACTAATCCTTTAATGTGAAGCATGAATAGACATACAACAGCCTGAATGTACAGATGAAAGGATAAATGGAGTGTGTGTGGATTGCAGAGCTAGTTGGGGGAGCATATTGCCCTGAGGCAGTGATGCATTGTGGGAGTGCTGCAGCATGCAGTGCAAGACTCATGCAAGATTGAGCTTGTGAAAGAGGAAACTGGCAAAGCTGTCACTCTTGTTGTCGCATTGAGAATATGTATCTATAAATGCATCTTTCATTTATCCATAGCTATTTCCTCTTTGTCTTTTGTTTCTTAAACTCCATTGCTTGTTTCTCTCAAAGGGTCAAGTTATGACTGGTTGGCCTGGTCCAGTTAGTCCCTGCTGGTAGATGTCGGAACTACACCATCTTAATGCAAAAATGGCCATTCAAATATTTTAAACTGCCAGCTGTTTTTCAGAAAAACCCACAAATTCTTTGATTTTTCAGCATTTTTGTGCGTTTGAACCCTTTCCAACAATGACTGTGTGATTTTGAGGTTTCAAATTCCCACTGATGCTTCAGAAGGAAACATGTTGCATTAAGAGCATTGAAGATTATGGTAGATTTTCCTTATTTTGTCTTCTGGGAAACATATAAGTATCTTCTGTAGCTTCTGAAGGGAAATACTAGATTAAAAAAATATGAAATTTAGGAAAAAAAAATTATTTCTGTGCAAAAGTTTACACCCCTGACACTTAATGCATCAGTTTTCCTTCATAAGCATCAGTGAGTGTTTGAACCTTCTGAAATAGTTGCATATGAGTCCCTCAGTTGTCCTCAGTGTGAACAGATGGATCTCAAAATCATACAGTCATTATTGGAAAGAGTTAAAATACGCAAAAATGCTGAAAAACCAAAGAATTTGTGTGACCTGAAAGATTTTTCTGAAGAACAGCAGGCAGTTTAACTGTTCAGGACAAACATAGGACTCTATGTTTGAACAACTATCACTAAACAAAAAGCAAAACAAAACAAATATCAAGTGTATGTGAACTTTTGAATGGGGTAATAATGTATATGTCTCATTCAGGTCAGTACTAAATAAAAAATAACATGCATTTTTGTAATGATCCCTCTTATTTTGGTAAAATAATTAACATTTTGCAGATTCTGCAAGGTGTATGTTAACTTATGACCTCGACTGTACATTATTGAGGGCTTTTAAAAGTGTGAAATGGATTCATATTTTCCCCTGCTGCTGTCAAAGTTTAGGATAGTGAACGTTCCGATAGTGAACCAATCAGTGGTGCATTTCTCGAAAGCATTGTTAGCCAACTGTGGTCACAAGTTCCAATGTTCCTAACATTCTGTGTTTCCCGAAACCGTAGTTTCATTGAATATTCGGAAACAGTATCCAAAACTTATGTGGTTGAAACCACAGCTCTCAACCTTTGGTTAAACACATAGTTTCTTATTAGTGTGAAGTGAACCTTCACATGTTGGGGAACATTGGAGATTAATGTAAGAGGAAACCCACAATGAATCAAACATCAAATGAAGTAAAGCGACGGGTAACAAAAACAGTGAAATAGTCATGAGGTGCCAGCAGCACAATCACATTGTGGAGAAAGCTGTTGACTGAATGAACTGCATATATAGCCTACAGGAGGACATCAGTTACATATGGCATAATGTGATTAAAACAATGAACAGCTTTCTGTTGTTTTGTGTGAATTAACTAATAATATGGCACGCGGGTCTCGTTGGTGCAAACACACTTATATTTCATGTTTTTTATCTTCCCTATATTTAAGACCGGAAATGCACTCTAGCCTGCTTTCTCTTCCTCCTCTCAGTCTCTTTCACTGGAGAAGAAGGTTTTTTTCTTGTCCTGAGTGCTTATCTTTAAACACACATACACACATTCAGGAAAATGCTGTGTCCTACTCAATAATTTTCTGTAATTGCTCCCACAAAATTTCTAAGTTTAACCATCTGTTGTACCCCATTTTGTTGGATGTGCTCCCATTCAATGGACCTCCTGCTCAGGGTTGTTTCTTTATGTGCATAAAATACTGCCCTTTCTTTCGAATTCATTGTATTGTGTCTTTATTTTTACCATCCTGAGAAAACCACATCCCTTGTTCACTGGCACCTCTCCTCCTCCCTCCATCCATAATTGATGAGAGAATATTCCTCTGTTTCTCAAACTTGTGCTCTGCAGTAGCAGCAATATGGAAAAATAGCTCACTGATTCAAATCGGCAACGGTTTATCTTGCTGTCCTAAATGTGTAAAAAGGTTGATACTGTACATTTACAATTTGTATCATTTGTATTTAAAAAATAACAAATAAAATATTTTCAAACAATGAATGACCTTTTTAACTATCTTTGGTTCTACCACTCTAAATAGAATGATAGATAGATAGAATGTCAACGATAGATAGATAGAACATTAGAACAATATAACAAAATGAAAGATTGAACAATAGATAGCTAAATAGAGTGATAGAACAAGAAATATATTCTATTCTATATAGGTTCTATCATTCTATCTATCTATCTATCTATCTATCTATCTATCTATCTATCTATCTATCTATCTATCTATCTATCTATCTATCTATCGTTCTGTAGTTCTATCTATGATCTATCTGTCTATCTATGTATCTATAGATAGATAGATAGATAGATAGATAGATTGACAGATCTTGTTCTATCTATATCTATCTATCTGTCTATCTATCGTTCTGCCCTTCTATTTATCTATCTATCTAGATAGCTAGAATGACAGAACAACAGGTGATAGATAGATAGATATATATACAGTATATAGATAGAACGACAGAATGATAGACAGACAGATAGAACATTAGAGTAATGGAACAAAATGATAGAAAAATAGATAGCTAAATAGAATGATAGACAGAACAAGAGATAGATAAAACGATAAATAGAATGACAGATAGATAGCTAGATAGGTAGAATGACAGAACGACAGGTGAAAAATGTAAAAACAATGCATTTTTATCAAGGTCCCTGAATCTTTATACACATTCTTGAAGGTTTTTTCTATACATGTTGTGCATTGACCTTTTCTCTTTCTGTATACAATTTATTTAGAGCGTAAGCATTGACGTAATGGAAAATGGAAATATAAGCTTTTCGGTGCTTAGGGCAGACATCTCAGATGTTTTGCCTAATAAATTTAGCTTTTCAAACCCGCAATCTAACAGTTTCAGAATTTGACATTTTTTTCCATTTCCATCCAAGTCTTTTTGGACTGATTAGGATTAGAACTGAAATGCACAGTATAGTTATATAGCACTTTAAACTCCTTTAAAGATCAAGAAAAAAATCTATTTCTGATGTAACCCCTAAAATGACTTAAGTGTTAGACTTGAGCATAAATATAACAGTTTCACATGTGCGTCCACAGCAAAAAAAAATAAAAAAATTGAACACCAGATGGTCCGTTTATTTTCCCTCGCACACGCACATGCTAAAAGCCACTAAGTTGACCAGCAACTGAGCGTGTTTTAGTTTTGCTTGTCCTGGTTTAGCAGAAGGCATTCCAGACCTCTTAGAGTCTTGTAAGAGATCCACAATCTGTCTGACAAGGACAGAACGGCGTCTGTGTACAGACACACCTGAATCAAGCTGTGCTTTCTATTTCTGAGTGAAAAAAAAAACGGAGCAGTTCGGAACATTGTGGCACGGATCAATGAACTTGTCTCTAACTGTAATGCAACGTCAGTGCAACACTCGATACAGGAATTAGGAACTAAGCCTAAAGGCATAGTTCAGCCAAAAATGAAAATTCTATCATGAATTACTCACACACATGTAGTTCCAAACCAAACCCTTAAGACCTTTGTACATCTTTTGAACACAAATTAAGATATTTTTGATGAAATCTGAGAGCTTTCTTACCCTGCATAGATAGCAACACAGCAACAAGCTCAAGACCCAGAAAGGTAGTAAGGGCATGTGACATCAGTGGTTCAACCATAATTTTATGAAGCTACAAGAATACTTTTTGTGCAAAAAGAAAACAAAAATAACAACTTTATTGAATTTCTTCTCTTCCTCGAAATATCATGAATAAATGATGACAGAATACTTCCACTTTCAAATTTAATTTTACAGAGTAGATTATTTGTTTTATCATCTGAAGCCATAGAATTCTTCCAGTAAAAAATGTTTTTGCATTTTAAAGGCCCCAAGAAATCAAAATTGGATGGCTTTTAGACCATGTCTATTAATTTTGAAACCAGTTGTAAGCTTAGATTACTCAAAAGCTAACAAAATGCACTTTTAGCTGATACACATTTAAAAGCCTTTTGCTTCTGGGAAAACAGACAAAACATTTTGCTGACTCATCCCACACATTCCCTCACAAACTTCCTGTATAAATACAAAAAACAACTGCGCTTATCTGGCATTTTAAGTGTTATTTCACTCAACCGTAACTCTACATACTAAAAAAATGTTCAGAGTGTGGGTTAATGTCATTTTAAACCCTGGTTAAAATGCCTGTTTGAAGCAACATTTCACACTTGTAATTTCGAAAAGGACTTAGCAAGTCTCTGTCTCTGAGGGAAACAATTAAAATTGTCATTGACTGTATGTTTCTTGACATTATGGTAGTAGAGCAGACTACTTGGTGTATGGTCTTGGGTGAACAGTTTCAAGTGTGAAAAGGACGAAAGTGTGGCTTAGTTTTTTGTGGCTATATTTTACAGGGAAGGAAGGAAGGAGAATAGAAAGAGACACTTTCTGACTTTCTCCTGTATTGATCCAATAAAGCCAATGATAGAGACGGAGTGAGACAGAGGACAAGCACTGAAGAGTTTAAAAATCAAAAGACTTCTTCCCCCGAGTCTACTGCGGTTTGGATAATTGTACATCATTAACAGCAGAAAAGTGCACTGAAGGGTGTTAACCAGTCGACTACAGACACGCACACACCGAGCTCTCCGTGAGCATCCGTGCCCCATAGCCCATGTAATTGACTGTAATGACGATCTGACATTCCCGGCTCGTGGGATCTCTCACCTTGAGCAGAATTGGACTCCCAACCGCAATGCGGCTTCTCTGAACAGTACGAGTTTAACGACCCGACACACAACTGAGCTTTAAAGTGAGTTTTGTTTAAACACCACGTGGAGGGGAGCTGTCCAGGGTGCTCACAAAGACCCTAAGACGAAATCCGCTGTAGATGGAATTAAGTCTAAATCTTTTCTTAAAGAGCATTCATAGTTTGGAGTTTCAGATGACTGGATGAAAACACCAGTGCAGTGAAAAGAGAATATATAAAAACAGATTTGCAATGGAAGAATTGATGTGACTGTGGTTGACCTATTGGTTAGCCCCTTCCCTCGAATGCAGATGAGCCAATGGCATTTGAGCTGAGCTCAGACATCTTTAGGTTTCAGTGCCTTTTAAGTCATCAATCGGCCATATTGGCAGCACTGAACATAAACAATGCCACTGAACTAAACAAAACTTCCATATTTTGCTAATTATTGCTGCTGAAAATTATCAATTTTTGTTATGTACTAATCGGTCAGAACAGGAAAAACATTTGAAGCACTATTAGACTGCCAAAAGTTATAACAAATCAACGAGAAGAGTGCACAAATCTGTCTGAGGAACAAAATGTGTTTGTGGTCAGCCAAACTGAACCAGGACAACATTCATGTTTGTTCTTATCATTTCCGGTCAGGTAGGTGAAATATTAGGCTAATATCTTAATTAATAATGCCAGTGTAATCTTTCTTTACCTCCTATTAACTTTAGTTTGTCAAAATATTGTGCCCTTTCCTGCTTACTAAGTCCTTCTCTATATGATTTATGATTTAGCACCTTCCACAGATTTTTTCCATTATTTAGACAGCATAAAGAAACATTGGAAGATCCATTTGGTCGTTTACCTAGTGGGTCCAGGCCATCTGATGGGGAGCCAATAATTTAGAAGAAACTGGAAGCCCCAATTAAAAAAACAAATGATTTTTGCTGCCTATTTAATTTACTTAATTAAAATGAGCTACTGCAAAACAATTCTTCAACACTTTGTCATAATATCATTTGCATTATGTTCAGTCCATTTAATTTTGTAAAATGGAAGTCAACTTAATCCATTTGTTTGGGACTTCATAATCATGTTTGTTACTGAAACTGAACAGTGGAGGAAGGAAGATCAGAAAAGGATCTATTATGTTGCATATTGTTTGTGTGGTGAAGAGTTTGTCTGTAGGTTGAGTTTCATTCAAACTCGCAAAATATGTGAGTTTCATTTGTTGCATTAACAACAAATACTGTGCTTTTATCCACCCAGGCTCATGAAAATACGTGCCTCTATATACATTTCTGCAACAACGTAATTATGTACCTTATTGAACGTTTTGCGGCAGTTTCAAAGTGATATATCCAGAGAGTGGCACTAAAACACATTTAATACGTGACCATAGCATGGTTGGTACATTACGTTGGTACAGGCACGTATTTCTATGTTTTTATTACGCTGCTTGAGGTACAGTAGGTATTGCGGCTGTTCAGAATTTAGGTATCCAGGTAGTACTACTAAAGGTTAATGCTCTATCTTGTTGGAAATATCCCCTACATCAAACCAAACCCTACACAAACCAGATAGTGTTAAAAGTTATATAAAAAAGCATTTGTTGATGCAGGCGTGCTATTTCACCTTCTATATGCGAATTTGAGACGTTTTGTTGAATCGTAGTTTCACAGGTTTCGGACCTGAGCTCTTCATTACTCAAGTGCAACGCTGTATAGCGTGAGCTACTGAGCAAACCTACAGAATTAGAACACTCATGCATATGAAGCTGTATATGTGACGACCACGCTCAAAAGTGTCAGTTTTCAAAGCGTGCAGGATGTTAAAATTGCTTGGAAGTCATTTGATGTCAACATAATATTCTGCAAGTAATTGTGTGAAAAATTAGGCTTTATTAATCAGAACTCTGTGTGCAAATCATACTTTTTGTGAAGAGGAATAAAAGTTGTCTGAGTTTTACTGCCTCTAGTGTTCATTTCAACTGGAAACTGCTGTGATTTGTACATATAGGTATGTTTTTTCAATTTTGCAGAAATTTACAGGTGCTGGTCATATAATTAGAATATCTTCAAAAAGTTGATTTATTTGACTAATTCCATTCAAGAAGTGAAACGTGTATAATGTATACATTCATTTCACACAGACTGATATATTTCAAGTGTTTATTTATTTCAATTTTGATGATTATAACTATAACTTATGACAACTAATGAAAACCCCAAATTCAGTATCTAAAAAAAATTAGAATATTACTTAAGACCAATACAAAGAAAGGATTTTTAGAAATCTTGGCCAACTGAAAAGTATGAGCATGTACAGCACTCAATACTTAGTTGGGGCTCCTTTTGCCTGAATTACTGCAGTAATGCGGTGTGGCATGGAGTTGATCAGTCTGTGGCACTGCTCAGGTGTTATGAGAGCCCAGGTTGCTCTGATAGTGGCCTTCAGCTCTTCTGCATTGTTGGGTCTGGCATATCGCATCTTCCTCTTCATAATACCCCATAGATTTTCCATGGGGTTAAGGTCAGGCGAGTTTGCTGGCCAATTAAGAACAGGAATACCATGGTCTTTAAACCAGGTACTGGTAGCTTTGGCACTGTGTGCAGGTGCCAAGTCCTATTGGAGAATGAAATCTGCATCTCCATAAAGTTGGTCAGCAGCAGGAAGCATGAAGTCAAGGTCAAGGTCAAGGTCAAGGTCAAGGTAGCATTTATTGTCTCCCTTAGGAGAAATTTGTTTTAGATTAAGGAAACTGCTGCCACATCAAGACATAACACATAGCATACTACATATAAAATAAATAAATAAATAAATAAAACACATTCCAATCCCAAAATCCTACATCATAAAAACAATACATATATCATATATCATAACACAACACTGCCCTCTGTTCCTGCCTCTTGTACCCTCTATTACCATTATTTATCTTCCTGCAGTTGCTCATTAATTAATTTAATGGACAACGGTAAAAATGAATATTTATATCGGTTATACTTGCATAATGTAACCCTGTATCTCTGCCCAGAGTTCATCAGCGTATACTCAGGATGAACTCTGGGCGGAGATACAGGGTTACATTATGCAAGTATAACCGATATAAATAAAAGTGCTCTAAAATGTCCTGGTATACAGCTGCGTTGACCTTGGACCTCAGAAAACACAGTGGACCAACACCAGCAGATGACATGGCACCCCAAACCATCAACCCCAAACAATCAGACCTCCAGCAACGTGGATTCTGTGTCTCTCCTCTCTTCCTCCAGACTCTGGGACCCTGATTTCCAAAGGAAATGCAAAATTTACTTTCATCAGAGAACATAACTTTGGACCACTCAGCAGCAGTCCAGTCCTTTTTGTCTTTAGCCCAGACGAGACGCTTCTGACGCTGTCTGTTGTTCAAGAGTGGTTTGACACAAGGAATGCGACAGCTGAAACCCATGTCTTGCATACATCTGTGCGTAGTGGTTCTTGAAGCACTGACTCCAGCTGCAGTCCACTCTTTGTGAATCTCCCCCACATTTTTTGAATGGGTTGTGTTTCACAATTCTCTCCAGGATGAGGTTATCCCTATTGCTTGTACACTTTTTTCTACCACATCTTTTCCTTCCCTTCGCCTCTCTATAAATGTGCTTGGAGCTCTGTGAACAGCCAGCCTCTTTTGCAATGACCTTTTGTGTCTTGCCCTCCTTGTGCAAGGTGTCAATGGTCGTCTTTTGGACAACTGTCAAATCAGCAGTCTTCCCCATGATTGTGTAGCATACAGAACTAGACTGAGAGGCCATTTAAAGGCCTTTGCAGGTGTTTCGAGTTAATTAGCTGATTAGAGTGTGGCACCAGGTGTCTTCAATAGGGGTGGGAAAAAAAATCGATATTGCAATATATTGTTGTGCTCTCTGTCGCAATAAATAATCGATACACCAACGGCCAATATCGATATTTTATTACAACACAAATGATTAATTTACCCGTCGTCAGTGTCACTGTCACTACCCAATATCTACCATTCTGTTTGCGGGGGGCGCTGTTCGAGTAAATAGGCGTAAAGTGGCAGAAGCAGTGGCCAGTGAAGAACACAAGTTATCTTCATAGACTGTAAAAAATATGGACGTAGTATCCGTGACGTCACCCGTAGGATTCTGAAGCGCTAATTTGAAGCTCATAGTGGGCGGGATTCGGCCGTCGCCATCTTGGAATCGCGTCATCGTGCGTCACTCCCGGATAATCAAAAATGGGCAAAAAGGCGGGATGTGGGTGGAGCTGGTTGCTGAAACCACGCCTGCCTAGAGCGACAGTGGTGACAGCAGCAGCAATCCCCCTGTCACTCAAGTGGCCACGCCCTTAATTATGCTGAACTTTAAGGCTTAATATAACTTAAACCGATGAGTTATAAAAAAAATTCACCCCCCTCACAGTTGACATGAAGGGCAAAACTAGCTATATAGACCAAAACCATTTTTTGAACCAGGCTGTAAACATACTTTTTTCTGCTGTAAAGTTGGACATTTTAACATGGAGTGTCAATGGGATTGACTCCCTTTTGCAGCCAGCCTCAAGCGGCCAGTCAATGAATTGCAGTTTCAGTCACTTCCGTGTTGGTTTCACGAGGGAGACCGGAAGGTTGCCCCTTGGTTATCTTACAACATCAGAGAAGAAGCGCAGAAAAAAAGAGAAGTGAGAAGAATGGCGGAAGATAACGAAAAACAAATCAAAGACACACCCGCTAGTTGAGCATGCTGATCAGTTACGCCTGTTTCACACATACTCCGTCTGCAGTGCTTATGCGTTGAGTATTTTTTTCCGCACCCATGTTAACGGATTAGAGCGTTCACACTGCACGCGGTTGCTGTGCAAGTGCATTGAGTAATACGTTGTTTATTATACGTTGAGTTTAAACGTGAATATATCTAGAATTGTATTAGTGTACTGTGATAAAAGAGTATCACAATGCTGAAAAAGCACGTTTGTATTTGAAATCAAAATAACGGATAAATGGTGTGTTTGTGGTAAACAGCCGCGGATCAGGAACGGACTGCAAACGTGTTCTGTGTGAAAGCAAAACGAGTCCGTGCTGCTTCTGCATCGCATACGTAACGCACACGGACTGCATATGCACTGCAGACGGAGTGTGTGTGAAACAGGCGTTAGTGTTCCTCAAGAAGAATATGCATTGATGAGACCACTGTCCAGGTTAACATAAAGCACTTTACAGTAACTTACTACTGACGTTTCAGTATCATGGTTTACACATGTTAGTTAATGTTCATGTTGTTTTTTAATGTTCAGGCACTTTTATCTGTCTAGCTGTACAGTGTTTACATTTAAGACCAGGAGGCAGTGAGTTATTATGCAAATGCATATTTCTTTGCACAGTGTTGGAAATGTTGGCATTAATAAATGCATAAGATTTCCTTATTATGGGTATTTTTTTCTTTTTAGTCACATATATCGTGATATATTGTTGATGAACTTTCTTCCAATATATTGAATATCGTAGATATCGTGAATCGCGATATTATCGATATCGTGGGCCACATATCGCCACAGAATTGAATCGTGAGTTACCTGTATCGTCCCACCCCTAGTCTTCAATACTGAACCTTTTCACAATATTAAAATTTTCTGAGACACTGAATTGGGGTTTTCATTAGTTGTCAGTTATAATCATCAAAATTAAAAGAAATAAACACTTGAAATATATCAGTCTGTGTGGAATGAATGTATACATTATATAAGTTTCACTTCTTGAATGGAATTACTGAAATAAATCAACTTTTTGAAGATATTCTAATTATATGACCAGAACCTGTATATAGAGGCACTTGTTTCCAATGAGCCTATGTTGGCTTTTATAGAAATAAAGTGGCATTTAGCTTGCTTAATGTGTGCTTTTGCCAGCTAGTAGTCACTACACCACAGCTCTGTGCTCATACAGTGGGAGGGAAAGGGTAGTATTTGGGATTCATTGCACACTACAGGCCATGATGGATTGTACTGATGAACCTGATTCACTCTGTCGACTTCACTTTACTTCTGTATCCTCTTCTTCGCCAGTGAGAGGAGCAAAAGGTGACAAAACCCAACAGCTTTATGAATTGAAACTTCCTAAGGTCTGCCGTTTCCTCCGGACGATCGTTCTATCATCTTTCTCAGACTGCTTGATGGCCTTTTCTTATGGCTATCCACTGATGTGTTTGTTATGAAGAGAAATGAGTTCTGGACGGTCTCTCTCTCTCTCTGTCATGAGTTTTGTTTCCAGTCTCTGAATGCAGACTTTTAAATCAATCAGGTTTTTTGGCTTTCTTCCATCACTTCTCCTCTGAGGAGCCGATGATTAACTAAACCATTAGAGGTTTTCAATATTTCATAATAACTGTTCGTGGTAGAGTTTGCGTGTGTGTTTTATCCTCCCTGGGAACCAGTAATTCATTTTTATTCACCGTAGACCACGTTTGTTTTTAGCGAGTTTCTCTGTAAGCACACAATGCCGCAGTTCATTGTCTGAATTGGTGCATCTTCAGAAGTACAAAGTTTTGTGGTTTGGCCATGATAAACCACGGTCTGTCTGGTTGTAGTGAGTGTAATTTATGTATTAATTGTATTTTTTTTTATTATATTTTCTTATCATTGATTTCTTATGCTCCAAACACTGAAAGACATTTTGCTGAGACCCAGAAGGTTAAACTCATTGTTGTTTCAAAATAAAGTCCCTGATGGGCACTAAAGAGCCTTTTTACCAGCTTCCACTCAGTGACTTTCCTCAGATTTGCCCGAACAGCAACAAATATATTGTGTTTCCATCTCTCCATTCAGTGTTAATGGACTCATTTTACTGTTGTCTCTAACGGATTGCTGTGCCCTTTGTATTTGCTCACATGTGGCTGTGTTTTAGAAAGTTGATGGATCACTGAGCATGCCGTACTGTGAAACTCTCCTTCTGGGCTCAGCAGAAGACGTGTCGTTCCTAATTTCTCATTAATGCTCTTCATTTTGTACGTGCAAGGCTTTGGACTGAGATAATTGTATTGTTAGAGGGAGCATGTTGGTCCTCTTCAACACAAGAGCCTGAAGAGTAGCATTCTGTGTTTCTCACTTGACTTATTTCCACCTTTTCTCAGTTGTCTTGCTTTTTATTTAAGCAGCATCACACAAGGAAAAATGCTGTTGCACTGATGTGCTTGTAGCTATAACAGTCATGATATTAGTTTTGATAGTACAGCACAACTGAAAGTGTGATATTGTTTTTTATATTGTCCAGTGAACAATATATTAATATTGAGTTACATCTTGGGGTCAGAATGTTATAGAGATTTATTTGACGTGATTCAATAAGAAGGCCCTCTGAACACCTCAGAAACCACATAGCAATAGCAATAGCAACTACCTAGGAATGGCCTAGTCACCTTAGTATTCACCAATGGTCTGGAAACCACCCAGAACACCTTTGCAACCCACTAGCAATGGCTTAGCAACCAAAAAAAAAAAAAAAAAACACTGTAGCAACCTCAAAATGTCTAGTACCCATCCCTAACACCTTAACAACCCCCTAGCGGTGGCCTAGGATCCACATACTGCAAGAATTTCCTAGCAAACCACCCCAAACATCTTAAAGATAGTAAAGGCGATTTCGGGGAGGTTATCAATAGCAAGGTAGCTTTGAAAGCGTAATATCCCACTCTCCCTGCAAATCACTCTCCAAAGCCATGCCTCCACCAAAACACATGAAGGAATGGAACCCACATAGGAATGGCCCAGAAACTGCCCAGTTCACCTTAGCAAACCAATTGGAATGGCCTAGCAAACCACCATGAACACCTCAATTCCCAATGGCTAGATCCCCTTAGCAACCCCTAATGGCCTAAGAACCACTCAGAACACTTTAGCAAACCACTAGCAATGGCTTAGCAACCCCCTAAAATGACCTAACAACCAGTGGCCCAGAAACCAGACCGAACAGGTGAATGTGATTTTACCAAGTATAGCATGTTCCTGGATCAACATCCTTGTTGATTCTGGAACAACATTCCAATTAACCAATCAAAATTAAGGGATCACTTTTCAGGAAATGTCAGTTTTAGGCTTACGATCAGGGTTTGGTGCTTCTACACCCTTGTTAATCAGCTATAATTTCCCATTGATTTTAGGAATAATTTATGGGTAGGGATTAGGTCTATATTTTGGACAGTAATGTTGATCCAGGATCAACAAATGATGTTGATCCAGAAACATGTCTTACTTGGCCAAAGCACGGCGACTGTCTAGAAATCACCCAGGACACCTTAGCAACCCACACAGGAATGGCCTAGCAGCCACTCATATCACCTTAGGAATGGCCCAGGATACCAGTTCAGAACCCATTAGGAAAGCCCTAGAAAACCAACCTGATCACTTCATCAACTCCCAATGGCTCAGATCACCATAGAAACCACCAGCGGCCTAGAAACCACCAAGAACACCTTAGCAACCCACATAGGAATGGCCCAGCACACACCCAAGTCATCTTAGCAACCCATATAGGAATGGCCTAGCAAACCACTCTGTTAACTTTATCAACTCCCAATGGCCCAGATCACCTTAGCAACCCTGAGTGGCCTAGAAACCACCCAGTACACCTTAACAACCCTCTAGCAATGCTCTACCAACCACCTAGAAAACACCTGAGCAACCCTCTAAAAACTGCCAGATAATCAATGGCCCAGAAACCACTCCGAACACCTGTGTAATTAACAAGATCACCCTAGCAACTCCCAATGGCCCAGATTACTTTAGCAACCCCAAGTGGGCTAAAAACCACCCAGGACACCTTAGTAACTATTTACCACTGATCTAGCAACAGCACACTAGCATAATGGACCCACTCATTTTATTTTCTTTAAAATGGTGAAAAATCTAGCTCTATCATAACAACACTCTGAAGATTTTATCACTGCTGCTGCAAGTACATGAACTTGCTACTGTCAATACATAGACCAATATGCTGCTGTGAGCATTTAAGACATACTGCTCCTGCACAAATATGTAATAACCTGCAGCAGATCTTTACAGGTGGAGCTGGGGAGGTGGAGGGTTTCAGAGGAACTTTGAAAGCACAATGCAAAATGCTCTAGTCACCTTTATTTTATTTATATAATGCTTTTAACAATACAGATTGTGTCAAAGCAGCTTTATAGTATTAAATAGAAAAACAGTGAGTCAATAATGCAAAAGGACAAGAGTAAACACACAATTTTTAGTTAAAGGCAGTTCATCATTGAATTCAGTGGTGTCATCATCCAGCTCAGTTCAAATAGTATACAATATTGCTGGGAATTAAGTGTCTAAGCAAGTAAGCAACTAAGCAAGCTAGAGGTGACAGAAATGGAGAAAAAAACTTGGGAGAAACCACCAACCAGGCTCAGTCAGGGGGCCAGTTCTCCTCTGGCCAGATGAACCAGCAGTTTGTTCGGTGAACGTGATTTCACCAAGTACAACATGTTCCTGGATCAACATGGTTATTGATCCTGGAACAACATTCCAATCAACCAATCAGAATTAAGGGATTACTTTTAAGAAAATGTCAGTTTTAGGCTTACAATAAGAGTTAGGTGTTTCTACATCCTTGTTAATCAGCTATCATTTCCCTCTGATTTTAGGAATAAAGGGTTAGGTTTAGGGGTTGGGATTGGGTTAAGTCTATATTTTTGGACAGTAATGTTGATCCAGGATCAACAAAAGATGTTGATACAGGAAAATGTCTTACTTGGCAAAATCACGGCGACCCAGTTTGTTCCATGTTGTAGCAAAGTCAGATTGTGCAGAGGACTCAGGTCCCCTTGGTCTTGTGCCGATGGCTGTCTAGGTGACAAGGTCTTTACTGGGGATCTGTCTCTGGGGCTCATCTAGTAGACGTGGTCTTTGCTGACATCCAGGGCTGTAGAGGTCATCTTTATAGGTGCTGATCCACCATCTGGGCTGGATAGGGACTGGATCTGGAGGACTGCAGTGACCATCTGATCTGGATATAGACTGGATCTGGGTGGCAACAGTGACCTCGGAATAAGAATGAGACAGACTAATATTAGCGTAGATAGCATTCTTCTCATAATGCAATAAGTATGTTATGGGAAGTGCTCCTGGTTCCGGTTGCCCTTAATAATGAAGCCTAATAATCCTTTAACGGATTTGAATTATAGAAATGTGTTAATGTGTTATGTGTAAGCCAGGTTAAAGAGATGGGTAGATACAAACCAGCCATTGTCTGCGTATGCAACATGAACCAAATAGCTTGTGCCAAGCAATTTAACGCTGTGACTATCATCAGTCTGCATTAACGACCCTTCAGCCTGCGCCTTCTAGAGTTTTATGACAGAACTTTGCATTCAGTTTGTGAAAGTTCATGAAAATTGATGTATTGTGTCCTCTAGTCTGCTAAGAGCATGACACAGCGTCTGTCGCCTAAGATGCTGCCGTGCTTCTCTGCAAGATAGCACAGATGTTTACTTAATAGTACTGATGATAAGATAAAGCAACACCGTGTTCCTAACATAATTTCAGAGGGTTTTCCCCCCTAGATTTTCATGTAGAGCAGATGCTGCAGTGACAGTTTATGCTGCATTTCATACATGGGCACTCTTGAGAGTGTTAAAAACTTTATTCAAACAACATTAGATACTATCACAGTTAATGTTTGACTTGTAATGGAAATTAAATGGTAGCCGTTAATGGAATTAAAAAAAAAATGTGTTTATAGAAAACAGCTGACTACATCACATATTCAGTATTAGATAGATTAAACAGATTTATTTCAATTAATCAGCTAGTCTGTAAACAACTATTAATTTGAGTTGTCACTCAAAATTGTTCCCTGAAGTCTCAACTTAATTGGTTAAATATTATTTGGCGAAACAGCTGTGCTTATCACTGTTTTGATAATGTTACTGTGGTAAAATGAGTGTGATTTATGTTGCAGTCTTGTTTGTTTCTTACACTGTAATTGTGTTTTGTGTTCACACCATCTAATTCACAAACTGTTCTGAAAACCTTGACTCTCCCAAAGTAGATGCATAAAATATTCATAAAGTATCGTGAAGTATATGTACTCAAGCTTACTTTGAAAAACAGCAGCCGATCAATTTTAAAAGAAAGCCGTTCTTTCTGAGAGTGAAAGAGAAGAGTCTGGCACTTCTGCTGACCTTTGTGCAGTTCCGCTTTAAGTCACACTTGTTGTAAAGGTCTTCAGACTTGACCTTGCTTAACTTGTTCATGAAAAGTGTGTTTTTACCTCCAGCGACATTTTCGCTGCTATTTGTTGTTGAAGTCTGTGCTTCTTTTTCTCCTGGGTGTTCATTATTGATGAAAGCAGAGTAAGAATTTTTCTTTTGTGACTTTCCTTTTGTTTCTTTTCCTCTCTTGATCTCTGAGACAGTATGAATAAAGAGTGTGTGTGTGTGTGTGTGTGTGTGTGTGTGTGGCCATGTTTCTGTCATTGAATACCGTATTCCCATTACAAAGCTGCCATCCGGTTATAAACCATTCGCTCCGTGTCATGTTTTCGCCTGCACTGAGTGTGAAAGAGAATCCAGAACGTTCCATTAGTTTGTTGTATTTTCACTTTTGTTTTCTTTAGTGTGTTTTCATCTTACTTTTATTTAACAAGTACACATTGAAATAATTAAAAGTGATCGTAAAAACATATATTTCCAATAAATGCTGTTCTTTTTAACGTGAAAAACAAAACTCAATTGCATTTTCACTGTTTTCAATGTTGATGATAATAATAATGTTTTTTAAACAGAAAATCAGCATATTAGAATGATTTCTGAAGGATCATGTGACACTGAAGACTTAAGTAATGATTCTGAAAATGCAGTTCCCTTCCGGGAACTCTACACTGCGTCCTGAAACGCTGTGGGGAACGCCATTGGCGGGCCGCACTCTGAGTCATGTCCAACGTCCAATGAGAAACGGGAGTGACGTCACAGGCGCGGTGACGTCATCGACCAGGAAGTATAAAAGCACGTGCGTTTGAAGCTGGCGTCAGCTTTTGTCATTCAGCGAGAGCGCTCTGTGTTATTGTCTGTCTGATTCGCATTCTGCTGTTTTTCAGTGCCAATTGCACTACTTTTATTTGAGCAGAAATGCCAGGGGGAAAACGTTCTTTTAAGAACGAACGTTCTTTTAAGAACGAGCGATCTATGGCGGTTCAGCAGCCACATAGACGGTGTGTCCCTCCCTGCCAACGCTTCATTGTTGGTGGGGATACACACGATCTATGTGTAGCCTGCTTGGGAGCGGAGCACGCTAGGTCAGCCCTTGAGGGGGCTGGCTGCCCGCAGTGCGAGCGGATGCCGCTGCGGTTGCTCCGTTCCCGGAAAGCCCTCTTTGAGGAGGGGGCTTTCGCTAGCGTTCCCCGCGGGTCTGGCCCCGCTTCCGTCGAGGCGGAGCGGCAGCTGCACTCGTGGGGTTCGCAGCTAGATCTGCTGGAGGGAGTTGAGACGGGTGATCCCCTATCTCTCTCCTCACCCAGCGGATCGTATGACCTCCTCTTGGATGAGGAAGCCCGCACTGCGGTTCCTTCCCTCCGAGAGGAGGAGTCAACGCTTCTCCTGTCTTCCTCCGAGGAGGTTGACATCGAGAGCGTTGACCTCCCACAACCGCCCCCCCGTTCACCCCAGTATGAGGAGCTGGTGGAGGTGCTCAACATCAGCTGGTCACCCGCTCCAGATCCAGAGCCCCAGGCGAGCAGGCTTGATGAGCGCTTCCTGCGGGCTAAATCAGCACCTCCCAAACGGAGCCTTCCCCTTTTTCCCCGACCTCCATAAAGAAATCGCGAGGTCGTGGGATAAGCCGTATTCCTCTCGTCTCTACTCCCCCGCCTCAGATTACTACGGTAATGTGGGGGGGATGGAGGGATACGGCTACAGGGCGATGCCTCAGGTCGAGCAGACACTAGCGAGCTATCTGTCTCCCGGCCTGGCATCGTCCCTGAAGGCTCCGTCCTTGCCCACCAAGCCATTAAAAGTAACATCAGGCTTGATGGGCAAGGCTTATGCGGCAGCAGGTCAGGCTGGTGCATGTTTACACACCATGTCTGTGCTCCAGGCGTACCAAGCCGACCTGCTGAAGGAGCTTAGTGATGGCGAGGAGGTGAGCGTGTCAGAGATGCGTAGGACCGCTGATCTGGCGCTTCGGGCCACCAAGGAGACCGCTCGCGCTGTTGGGCGGTCTATGGCAGCCTTGGTGGCCGCGGAGAGGCATCTCTGGCTGACCCTGTCCGACATGAAAGAGAAGGACAGGGTCACGCTCCTGGACGCTCCCCTGCACCCCGCTGGCCTCTTCGGTGACTCTGTTGACACAGTTGTCAACAGGCACCAGGAGGCCCGTAGGCAGGCAGCGGCGTTCCAGCGCTACCTCCCTCGCCGCACTTTCTCCTCTGGGGCTGCTGGACGGGAGCAGCCCCAGCCGCACTCCAGCTCCTCACACAGGGAGACCCAGAAAAGGAGCGTTGCTACCCGTGCCCCTCCGGCGCGGCCTAGAGGGCGGGCTCAGCAACGCTCCAAGCCGGGGTCCTCGAAGACTAGGCCCGACCTGAGGGTCGTCCTACAGTCCAAGAGGGCCGCGGCTAAACGGCCCTGATGGTCGTGGCCCAGGGCCAATGAGGGCAGCCCCTCTCGAAGATTCAGGTGCCTCACCGCCTCTGAGGAGTACGGTGACCACCTCTCTTCGGGGCCCTCAGGAGATTCGTCAGCTAACCCTGCCGGTGTTACAGGGCGCGGCAGTCTCCCGCGAACTTCATTCTCTGGTCCTTCCGCCCGGAAACGTAGCGGAACCAGAGTGTTCGCCACCCCCACGGGGGTCTCGAGAGCGCTCACTTCAGGTGCATCCTGCCAGTTCGCTGCTACAGGTCACCAAGTTAGCTCCTCTAATAAATCCAGAGACCAGTCTCGAGAGGCTGGTTCCCTTAGTAGAATTTCTGGCAGCGTGGAAACTACTGCCAAATATTTCTATGTGGGTCCTGCGTACTGTAGAGAAAGGTTATTCCATTCAATTCGGCGCCAGGCCGCCACCTTTCAGCGGGGTATTTCCTACTCTGGTAGGCCCCGAGCAGGCTCTGGTATTGGAACAGGAAGTGAATACTCTCCTGAGGAAGGAGGCCATCGAGGTGGTCCCTCCTCAATGCAGAGAAGCCGGGTTCTACAGCCGGTACTTCATTGTTCCCAAGAAGGATGGGGGCCTGCGGCCCATTTTAGATCTCAGACAGCTAAACCTCTCAGTAAGAAAACTGAAGTTCAAAATGTTGACTGTCAAACAGGTCGTGTCCCAAATCAGGTCCGAGGACTGGTTTGTCACGATAGATCTGAAAGACGTATACTTTCACGTCTCCATCCTTCCCCAACACCGGAAGTTTCTCAGGTTCGCTTTCAGGGGCAAAGCTTACCAATACAGAGTTCTTCCGTTCGGCCTAGCGCTCTCTCCCCGAACTTTTACGAAGTGTGTGGATGCTGCTCTGGCTCCATTGCGACTCCAGGGCATCCGCATACTCAACTACATAGACGACTGGCTCATTCTAACCAGTTCAGAACAGTTAGCGGCTCAACATCGAGATGTTGTTCTTGCTCACATGAAAAAGCTGGGGTTGAGACTCAACGCCAAGAAAAGTGTGCTATCTCCATTACAGAGAACCACTTATCTAGGTGTAATCTGGGATTCGACCACGATGCAGGCACGATTGTCACCTGCTCGGATAGAGTCGATCCTTACTGCAGTAAATGCGGTCAAGCTAGGCCTGCTACTCACTGTCAAACAGTTCCAAGTACTGTTAGGTCTTATGGCAGCTGCATCCAACGTGATACCTCTTGGACTGCTGTACATGAGACCACTGCAGTGGTGGCTCAAAACCAAAGGGTTTTCCCCGAGGGGGAACCCATTCCGCAAGATCAAGGTCACGCGGCGCTGCCTACGTGCCTTAGTCATGTGGAAGAAGCCCTGGTTCCTACTACAAGGTCCAGTGCTGGGAGCTCCTTGCCGCCGCGTCACGCTAGCGACAGATGCATCCCTCACCGGGTGGGGAGCGGTCATGAGTGGCCGCTCCGCCCAAGGCCTATGGAACGACCAGCATCACTCCTGGCACATAAATTGCCTAGAGATGTTGGCAGTGTTCCTGGCTCTGAAGCATTTCCTTCCAGACCTGAGAAACCGTCACGTGCTGGTCCGCACGGACAACACGGCGGTGGTCTACTATATAAACCACCAGGGAGGTCTGCGTTCACGCCCCTTATACAAGCTGGCGTACCAGATCATCCTGTGGTCACAAGGGAAGCTTCTCTCATTGAGAGCAGTTCACATTCCTGGACGTCTCAATGTGGGAGCAGACGTCCTGTCGAGGCAGGGGCTGAGGCCCGGGGAATGGATGCTTCACCCTCAGGTGGTGAAGCAGATATGGAGAGTCTTTGGTCAAGCCCAAGTGGACCTCTTTGCGACTCAGGAGACATCGCAATGTCCCCTTTGGTACTCTCTAGTTCCTCCAGCTCCTCTCGGACTGGATGCCATGGTACAGACGTGGCCGAGGCTTCGTCTGTATGCTTTTCCCCCGATCGCTCTGCTCCCGGGAGTTCTGGAAAGAGTGCGCCGGTACGGAGTACGGCTGCTGCTAGTAGCCCCGTACTGGCCGGCCCGAGTATGGTTCTCGGATATAATCGCCCTCCTCGACGGCTCTCCGTGGGAGATTCCCGTCAGGAGCGACCTTCTTTCTCAGGCTGGGGGCGCAATACGCCACCCCCACCCAGAGAAATGGAAGTTATGGGTGTGGCCCCTGAGGGGGCACAGCTCATAGAAGCTGGTCTCTCAACCGAGGTTGCTGAGACCATCCTTCAATCCAGAGCTCCCTCTACGAGGAAACTTTATGGCCTAAAGTGGAACCTGTTTGCGTCCTGGTGTCACGAACGCCACTCAAACCCAGTCCACTGCCCAATTGGTACAGTGCTGGAGTTCCTGCAAACTCGTTTGTCCGCTGGGTTAGCTCACTCCACCCTGAAGGTGTACGTGGCGGCTATATCGGCTTACCACGCCCCTCAGGGCGGCCTTTCAGTGGGCAGAAACCCCCTGGTCTCACGTTTCCTCCGCGGTGCACTCAGGCTGAGGCCTCGTGCAAGACCGAGAGTCCCTACATGGGACCTGGCTGTGGTATTAGAAGCGCTGTGTAAGCCTCCCTTCGAGCCTCTGGAGGAGGCCTCCGATCGGATGCTTACCCTAAAAACAGCACTGCTGTTGGCGCTGACATCTCTTAAGAGAGTTGGGGACCTGCAGGCCCTTTCAGTGGCCCCTTCCTATATTGACTTTGCCCCAGGGTTGGCCAAAGCATTCCTCTACCCAAGAGCTGGGTACACACCCAAGGTCCCCTCAGTAACACCACAGCCAATAACGCTGCTAGCGTTTTATCCTCCTCCATTCGTGGAGCACGACCAGAGGAAGTATAACTTAATGTGTCCAGTAAGAGCACTAGACACTTATGTCCACAGAGCTGCCCTGTGGCGTAAATCAGAGCAATTGTTTGTCTGTTACGGCCCCCCTAAGAGGGGGTGCCCGGCTTCCAAGCCTACTATCAGTAAATGGATCGTTGATGCCATCTCTACTGCATACGAGTCCTCTGGTCTCCCATCACCGATGGGAGTCAAGGCTCACTCAACTCGAGGCGTCGCAGCCTCCAAAGCTCTGATGGCAGGTGTCCCAATCAAGGACATCTGCAGTGCGGCGGGTTGGTCCTCACCTCTTACGTTCGTCAGATTCTACGAACTAGACCTCAGAGCCACTCCGGGCTCAGTCATCCTTCAGCCCTAGCACTAAGGCTAGGCCCAAGAGGTCAAAAGGCGCTTTCCTTTGAGTAAGGAAAGGAGTTTTTACCCCTTTTTGGTTCTGGCAAGTTCCCCAGACAAAGGCGTATGACTCCCCTCTACAGCCTCGTGTGCCCGAGGGCCGAGGCTTGTATTCCTCGTGTCTGGTGGTCGATCACAGACAGAGATGAGTTCCAGTGTCCTGGCAGGATCACCAGGCACTCCCTATGTTCCTCTTGTACTGGCTATACGCAGACAACGGACTACCATTTCTCCTCGTGTGCCTGAGGGCCGAGGAGCATCTTCTCCCCCTGCACTGGTCATGTGACAGGCAGCGGTCGAGAACCTTAGCCTCGTGTGCCTGAGGGCCGAGGCCTTTATCCCTCTCGTCTGGTGGTGGATCACAGACAGAGATGAATTCCAGTGCCCTGGCAAGGTCACCAGGCACTTCTTGCGTCCCTCTTGTACTGGCTGTAATGCAGACAAAGGACCACTATCTTTCCTCGCGTGCCCAAGGGCCGAGGAATCCTTTTCTCCCCCTGCGCTGGTCTGCTGACAGGCAGCGGTTGAGATCCCTAGCCTTGTGTGCCTGAGGGCCGAGGCCTATTCTATCCCTCGTGTCTGGTGGCTGATCACAGACAGAGATGAATTCCAGTGCCCTGGCAAGGTCACCAGGCACTTCTTGCGTCCCTCTTGTACTGGCTGTAACGCAGACAATGGATCGCCACTTCTCCTCGAGTGCCTGAGGGCCGAGGAGCATTTCTCCCCCTGCACTGGTCGTGTGACAGGCAGCGGTCGAGAACCCTATCCTCGTGTGCCTGAGGGCCGAGGTTTCTTATCCCTCTTGTCTGGTGGTGGATCACAGACAGAGATGAATTCCAGTGCCCTGGCAAGATCACCAGGCACTTCTCGTGTCCCTCTTGTACTGGCTGTAATGCAGACAAAGGACCACCATCTCTCCTCGTGCGCCCGACGGCCGAGGAACTTTTTCTCCCCCTGCACTGGTCTGAGGACAGGCAGCGGTTGAGAATCCTAGCCTCGCGTGCCTAAGGCCGAGGCCTACTCTATCCCTCTTGTCTGGTGGCTGATCACAGACAGAGATGAATTCCAGTGCCCTGGCAAGATCACCAGGCACTTCTCGTGTCCCTCTTGTACTGGCTGCAACGCAGACAAAGGACCACATCTCTCCTCGTGTGCCTGAGGGCCGAGGCTCATTATCCCTCTTGTCTGGTGATGGGTCACAGACAGAGGTGGATTACCACTCGCGTCCTGGCAAGATCACCAGGCGGAGTTACTACAGTGTCTCATCAGGTAAGTATTGCTAGACACTGTCCCTTCTCGGTCTTGCGAGACCAGACGAAGGATGACATGACCTCGTGGGCTCGAGGGCCGAGGTCTCTTTCCCTCTGATCTGGTGGGCTCCACAGTCAGAGATGTATTACCACCCATGTCCTGGCAGGATCCCCAGGCTGAGGTTTGTAATGTACTAACGCTGTCTTTTTCCCCCCTTGTTCTAGCAGACACTAGGCAGGGTGCGGAAATTATGGGGACGTTGGTACCTCGTTCCCCACAGCGTTTCAGGACGCAGTGTAGAGTTCCCGGAAGGGAACGTCTCAGGTTACGTATGTAACCCTGGTTCCCTGAGGGAACGAGACACTGCGTCTCGGACCATAATTCCCGCATCCCTGCTGCGCTCGCTTCATGCCTATGAGCTGACGCCAGCTTCAAACGCACGTGCTTTTATACTTCCTGGTCGATGACGTCACCGCGCCTGTGACGTCACTCCCGTTTCTCATTGGACGTTGGACATGACTCAGAGTGCGGCCCGCCAATGGCGTTCCCCACAGCGTTTCAGGACGCAGTGTCTCGTTCCCTCAGGGAACCAGGGTTACATACGTAACCTGAGACGTTTTGCATCACAGGAATAAATTACATTTTATAATATGTCCAAATAGAAAACCAGTATTTGAAATTGTAATATTATTTCACAATATTTACTGTATTTTGAATCAAATAAATGCAGCTAGAGAGCATTAGAGACTTTCAAAAAAAATTTTTTTTTACAAACCACAAACTTTTGAATATAATGTAAGCCATTTTACAGAGATATTTTTAACACCATATTTTTTAAATGTGTCAGATAATCTTGATTTGATAGTCGGATCAGGTCTGGCTTCTTGGTTGGTCTTTCTAAAAATTTTAGCAGTCAAAACCAAGTTATATTTCAAGATTCTCAATGCCACAGCAAATCCAATATGCTATTAAACGCCCTCATTTATTTAATTATTAAATGATATAAATATAAACCAATTAAATTCAAATGATGGCGTGTAGTCTTCGATTATTTTTCAATTAAATAAACATAGCTCCAGTGTTTGAAAGCAATTACTGAAGTAAACAGTCATCAGCAATAAACAAAGAAATAAATGAAGCGCAGTCAGTGCTTTTCTCATTGTCTTGTCTGTATTGTTGATTGAATAACATTAATGATGTTATAGACTGCAGCAGGCTGCGTAAAACTACCAGATCGAATCGAGTATATTTAAAACAAAGTTTGTACTGCTTTATGTAATTTTTACGACAAAGAAGTGCATTTGACCATTCCACTTGGTATCAACGTATCAGTAGTTTTGACATCAGTAGGACGTTTTGTGCAGAGAAGGGCAGGTCTTGTCTAATCTGATTTGGTTTGGACTGGTCTCCGTGTGCAACTCATCAGAGGCTGTCAGAGCGAGATCAGAGAGAGAGCAGCAGCGGCTCAACTGTTTGAAACGCATCTCACTCCTCTTCACGCTCTGTTCCTCTCCACGCTGGACTGTCTTCCTCTCTTTCTCTTGCACTCAGTGCCTTTGAAGTCTCTCCATCCCTCCCTCCTCCTGTTCAAGACACGCACTTCTTCTCCTCCCCTCGTTGTGTCTTCAGTGAGGCTTGTGGGTGTGTTTCAATCTGCTCCCCAGTTCAGTAGTCAGCGCACTGCCCAGGGAGTCACCATTTCCCATTTCACGGTCTCTCCCAGCGTAAAAAATCGTTCTTGTGCACTGAAACAATCACTTTCTAGAGATTACCCAGTGTACTGTAGAAAAATAGAGTTATAGCATTTGGATAAGATTAAAAATGCAATACTTTGGATTTTATTTATTTTTAATTATACTTATATTAACGCCTTACATTTTCTGAATGCTATTATATGCACATTTTATTATGCAAAACTGATTAAAATAAATAATATAGATTGCAAGGCAAGCAACAACCTTGTAATTGTGTCACAGGTAATAGTCATTTTATTTTCTATTATCATTTATTTATATATATATATATATATATATATATATATATATATTTATTTTTTTTTAAATATTCCTTTTTAGATTATTTCAGGTTTAGTTTAAATTTACCAAACTTAAACTTATTGTGAACTGTCAAAGCAGCATTTCTAAGTTTAAGTTTTTCATCTAATATTTACAGTGACTTGCGAAAGTATTCAAACCCCTTCATTTTTTCACGTTTTATGTTGCTTTAAATAACTTTTTTCCCACATCAATCTACACTCCAGGCACCACGGTGACAAAGCAAAAAACTAATTTAGGACAACTTCACAAATTTATTAAAATTAAAAAATATGCATATGTATTCATACCCTTGACACAGTACTTAGTTGAAGGACCTTTACAGCCTCAAGTATTTTTGAGTATAATGCGACAAGCTTTGCACATCTGCATTTGGCAATTATCTTCCATTCATCGTCTCACCTCTTCACCTATCAAGCTCTGTCAGCTTGGATGGGGGCAGATGCACATTTTCAGCTTTCTCCAGAAACGTTTGATTGGGTTCAAGCCAAGGCTGTGGCTGCGCCACTCAAGGACATTCACAGAGTTGTCTATAAGTCACTCTTGCTATGTGCTTAGGGTCATTGTGCTGTTGGAAGGTGAACCTTCTTCCCAGTCTGAGTTTTTGAATGCTCTGGACTGGGTTTCCATTAAGGCTATCTCTATATTTTGCTGTGTTGAGCCCTGAGGGTGTACTCACACTAGGCACGGTTGCTGTGAACCGGGCTCGAGTACGATTGTCCCCCCTCCCCACTCCCCCTCTGGCCTGCACTCACATAGGGTTTCAGCATTCGTGCCGGAGCACGCTTACGTCATTATGTTGCGATGGTTTCAGGATAAACAGGAAGAGCAACGCTCGCGCTGAACGCGAAATAGTTTACTTTGTGGATAATTATTTTAAATCGTTTGGTCCGCGGTGGTCCACAGCCCTCTCACAGCCTATTATTAAACAGGTCTTTCGCCTTTGTGGCACGAAAATTTCCGCGCAATCTTGCTGTTCGTACGAGGAGGTTTTTAATTACCAGCTGAAGTGCAGCAAGGACTTTGCAGCTTTGATTATGGACTATAAAAACGCTGATTACCTCGCAAAAACGCGACATCACGTGTCCTGTTCCGTGCTCCAGCACGGTTAGCGCTCACACTGCATGCGAACCGCACCGAGTCCAACTGAACCGTGCTCTGGCCCACCTCTTCCAAGCGGGCCAGGACGGCTAATCGAGCCGCGCCCGGGCACGGTTCGGAGCACTCACACTAGTCAAACGAACCGCGCTTTGGTGGTCAAACGCACTCGGGCACGGTTCAAACTGCCTAGTGTGAGTACACCCTGAAAAACAGCCCACAGCATAAGGCTAATACCAACACCTTTTACTGTTGGAATGGTGTTGTGCAGGTGATGAGCAGTGCTGGTTTCCTCAAAACATTATGCTTGGAATTGAGGTCCATCAGACAGTCTGAAAGCTCTTTAGGTGCTTTGTTGCAAATTCCAAGTTGGTTTTCATGTGTCTTCACTGAAGAAAGGATTGAGTTGGCCACACCATCATTAAGCCCAGATCGG
>NC_133361.1:51541243-51591977 GCF_049309525.1 Garra rufa
AGTTATTTAAAGCAGTTTAACATAAGGCTGCAACGTAACCAAACGTGAAAAAATAAGGGGTTTGAATACTTTCGCAAGGCACTGTATATTATATTTGATATCAGTTTTATTTCAATTACCCAAAATTATTTTTAATGTTTTAGATAAAAATAACACATTCAGGTAGAAAACTGTATGAATTCCTCAGTATAAATAAATTGTTACACCTGAAGATGGCATTTATTTATTTTTTTTTTTTTCTTTCTTTTTTTTTTTTTTTTGCATTTTTAACCATTAGAACTACTTTTTTGTAGCACGACAGCAGCTCAGCTGTTTTGAGTGTAGCTTTCCTCCTAACAAGCTAATTATTCCAACAAGTAGCACTGTGGCAGGACAAAACTCTACATTGCTGTTTTTTTCTGTCACACTGCAGCAGTGCGAGCTGGGCAATAATCATTCATGTATTCGTTTGATTCATGTATTATTCACATTTATTCATTTGTTTTTATCCTAAGCATCATACCGTGCTTTCAAATGCATTTTATTATAGTGTACGATATGTTTCTAGAGAGTTGCTAGTGGTGCTAGTACCAGTTGAGCCCTGTTGGTGATCCGTGCCAGATGAATTTACTCTGATTGTAAATTAACATATACGGTACAGTGCCCTCCACTAATATGGAGACCTTTGGTAAATACAAGCAAAGGTGGCTGTGAAAATAAATCTGCAAAAAATTAAAAAAAAATCATTGAAGTAAAACAATGGAAAGTGGGAGAAAGTCTTATTATGAAATAAATGTTTTTCACTAGTTCACATTGGCCACTATTGGCACCTAATTTTAGCAGTGTCCTTTTCCCAAGATAACAGCTTTGAGTTTTCTCCTATAATGCCTGGTGAGTTTGGAGAACACCTGAGGAGAGACCATTCCTTCCGATTCCCAGCTCCACGTCAATGCTTTTTCAGTGTTTATCCTACTCGTTTTCTATAAGTTCACGTAAGGGAACTGGGACGGCCATGGCAGAAGCTTCATTTTGTGCTCAGTGACACATTTTTGTGTTGATTTTGATGTTTGTTTTGGATCATTGTCCTGATGGAAGATCCAACCACAGCCCATTTTAAGATTTCTAACAGAGGCTGTCAGGTTTAGATTTAGTACCTGTTGGCGTTTGACAGAATCCAAGATGCTATGTTTCTAAACAAGTTCCTGGACAAAAAAAAAAGGAAAAAGAAACAAAGGCCCACAAGATTAAAGATTCAGCAGTATATTTAACCATGGACATGAGGTACTTTTTATCCCTGTCTGCACCAACTCCATCTGGTGGGTTTGCTGCCAAAAAGCTCTTTTTTTAGATTAATCTGATCATAGAAGCCAGTCTTGTTTGAAGTTTCTGTCTTGTCTGACAACTGAATATGCTGGAGTTTAAACAAGGACGAACGAGGAGGCTTTTTAGGCTTTCTGAACCCAAGACTCAACTAATGTCTGCAATTCTCCAGCTGTGATCCTTGGAGAGTCTTTGTCCACTCAAACTCTCCTTCTCACCGTGCATTAGGAAGATATAGACACACATCCTCTTCAAGGCAGATTTGTAACATCTTTAGTTGATTGGAACTTCTTAACTATTGCCCTGATAGTAGAAATGGGGATGCTGTAGCAATTTTCTTACAGGCACTTATACTTTCTACACTTTCTGTGAAGTCTAAAAATCTTGTTCTGCACAACAGAACTATATTCTTTGGTTTTACCTCTTGTGATGGATGATTAAGGGAATTTGGCCTTTGTGTTCCTCATATGTATAATCCTGTGGAACAGGAAGTCAAGGCTGGGCAATTTCATGCTCTAGTCACCCTGATGTGCTAAAAAAATGTTAAAATGAATGGGAATATACTTCAGAGATAATTTACTCATAAGACTTTCTAGGGGTGCCAATAATTGTGGCCAACAAGCATTGGAGAAAAAACATTTATTTTATAATGAGATTTTTCCACAACGTTCCGTTGTTTTACTTCAATGAAAGGTTAGAAATTAGTGAATTCTTGAATGAAAGATCAAAAGGATAAACAATGCAGATTTATTTTCACAGCCACCTTTGCTCATATTTACCAAGGGTGCCAATATTAGTGGCACATATTTACCAAGGGTGCCAATATTAGTGGCACTGTATTGTGTGGATAATATTAAATAATTATTATTAAAATGAAAGTCTGAAGACATTTTGCTATTAAAGTTTGAATAAGAAATGGATGAAAATGAAAAATTCATTTACTCACCTTCAGGTTGTTTCAAACCAGAATACATTGGTACAGTTTTGAAGAACTTTTAGGTCCCATTTGAGTCTTTTTTTAGAAAAAAGAAATCATGCTGGTTTGGAATGACGTAAAGGGTGAGTAAATGAATTTGTTTTGTTGTTGTTGCTATATTGCTTGTTTAATGAGGTACTTTTTTGCTTAGTAGCTTGTAGCACAGCTAATTACATTTTCAAATTAATATTGACATTAGTTGATCTGCTTTAATTTATGAGTGGCTTGTAGATTGGGAGCTGCAGCTTCAAATGAACTTCCCCAACACATGCTCTTATAATACATGACACTTCACTAAATACTCTGCAGTAGTATCGCCCTTGCCCTGCAGACGTACCGTACATTTGTAAGTACTACAGTGAGTTAAAAGCAACTGTTTCGAGATTTTGACTGAGACTAGAGGTCAAATGTATTTGAGATCAGGGCAGCTCTCCACATGGCAGCTGTAGCCGCGGCTGTCATTGCCGATTCTTCTCTCTCCAGCTTTCATTCATCTCCTGGCAATCTCGACATTCCCTGGCCCTGCTGCCAGCGGGGCTCACGAGGGTTGACAGTTACGCCCAGCGATGCTGCAGGATTAGAGATGGTTCTCCAGGGCCTCGGGGTTTCGCTGAGCCACAAAGAGAGAGAGATAAAATTAGCCCTCAGGAAGGGGAATTGAAGACTTTGAGGTGGGAGGAAAGGGAAAAGCCTTACAAGAAGAACGATGCCTTCTGGGAAACAAACAGCGTGAGACATTAAAGACACAAAGAAGAAAAAAAACTTCTAGAAGGCTTGTAGCACCATCCTCTTTGGAGATACCAATCTCATACCAATCTTAGATTTAAGAAAGTTAAGTATATTTTATTTCATTATTTTAGTTACATCAAATGGTTGCACTCTGTGAGCAAATAAAACACTGATATGATGACCGCAGCTACTGAAAGAGCTTATGGGTGGCAGTGGATATAAGTGTATGTTTAAACCAAATGCCGTTCTATCGATTTTTCCCCACAAAGAGTCTAAACATTCCCAGATATCGCCATGCTGAGAAACTGTCACGTTGAGTAAAGGGGTCAGGGTCCAAATGCAGGGAAGGGAAATTTGAGCTGGCATAGCCGCCAGAGGAACGTCAGTCGCCAGAGGAACGTCAGCGGGCACCGCTGCCAGAGGAACACGAGCCGGCATAGCCGCCAGAGGAACACGAGCCGGCATAGCCGCCAGAGGAATGTGAACTGGCATAGCCGCCAGAGGAATGCCAGCAGTCACCGCCGCGTCCGGCACAGAGAAAGCGGTCACTGCCGCGTCAGGAACAGAGAAAGCGGTCACTGCCGCGTCAGGAACAGAGAGCGCGGTCACCGCCGCGTCCGGAACAGAGAGCGCGGTCACCGCCCGGTCAGGAACAGAGAGCGCGGTCACCGCCGCGTCAGGAACAGAGAGCGCGGTCACCGCCGCGTCCGGAACAGAGAGCGCGGTCACCGCCGCGTCCGGAACAGAGAGCGCGGTCACCGCCGCGTCCGGAACAGAGAGCGCGGTCACCGCCTCGGGAACCGCCGCCAGACGAGCGTCCTGCCCAACGAGCGTAGATGGCCGCCATCCAGTCGGGTACAGCCGCCTCAACGACCGCCGCGTCAGGAACCGAGATAGCGGACGCTGCCGCCTCCGCCGCCCAACGAGTGCAAATGGCGGACACAGTCACCGTCTCCCTGAACGGCAAAATCACCGTCTTCGTGGAAAAAAATCCTCCCCGCTGGACCCATTCTGGGAGTCTGCATTCTGCCACGTTGAGTAAAGGGGTCAGGGTCCAAATGCAGGGAAGGGAAATTTATTAACAAAAACACAAATAAACAAACAAAAACCAAACCAAAAAGCCAACACGGCAGACTAAACATAAACTGAAACATAAACTGAACAGGAACACGATCAAGAGCCAGAATCAGGAACCCAAAATACACACAAGACAGAAGACAGGTTACAGGAAACAATGCAGACTCACAAGAGTGGTGGGAGAGTGGAGATTATAAAGTCTGTGGTGATAGTGAACAGCTGTGGAGGAAACGAGTGTCATAATCAAAGACAACAAGACAGGTGTAGACAATCAGGGGAGTGCAGTGCAAGATGAAGGGAAACAGCGACCTCAGGTGGCTGAGGGAAAACCCGCAGCCCAGAGTCATGACAGAAACTACTTAAATGGCTGCGGCATCACAGCAAGCGTCGGCATGTTTACATCCTGCCAGGATGGCATCCAGCGTTTCTGGTCTCTGCCATATGTAAGCTTTTTCAGTTGCTGTGGTCTACTAAAAGCCTCAAAGACATCAGGGCTAAAGTGGAGAGAACAAAGACGTGGGTGTATAGTAATTTTGATTCGTCCACAGGTATCTTTCCATTCATTTCTCCTCTTCCTATCGCTAGGAAAGCATTGAAGACTTACATCGCTTCTCTTGTTGCCCTTCAACTGAAAATTAAAACCAAAGCCACACAATAGCAACAGGTAGTTCCAGTAGCTCACTGAGTGCAATCATTCAACGTCATTGAAATAATAATGCTCTCTAGTCATTCAGTGCATTTATTTAGACCCCATAGGGTAAAAAGAACCCACTACGGTATTTTTTGTTAAATGAGTGACTTCATTTGTTAAGAAAAGGGTGAAGAGGAGTGGATAAGGATGGAAACAGAGAGAATGGGATCATTAATAAGAGATGCTTATCAAGAGACTCATGAGAGAGTGAGGAGAGATATCAAAGAGGGCCGATGTCAACTCCAAGAGGGGTGTGAAAATTAGGAAAGAAAATCAGATAGAAAAGAGGAAAGGGGTTGTAGAGGGTAACAGAGATTAACAGTATAAACAGTGTGGTTTGATTTGGTGTAAAGGCACACTTTAATCCAGGCCTCGAGCAGGACACTATTTTATTTTATAAAACAGATGCGAAGAAGCCCTGTATACAACAAAAAAAGAGGAACTGGGATGTTTTTCTGTCTTCCTGCTCCTAGTGTTAACCATGTCTCACATCTTTAACCTCAAGTAAGCATTAAAAACAGTGACACCTCGGCTGAGAACCATGTTCACAGGTGCAGCATTATGTCTGTTAGCAAAATTTCGTGACCTTAAAATGAATTTGGGTCACAACAAGAATATTATATTATTTGTCTATACTGTACATCATTTCATTTACATGTGTATTTTATATGTTTTTTAATACTTTAATGTGTTATAATAAGTGTATTTTGAAGCTGCTTTTTTAAAATTCAGAATGACAGTTGAGAGTTTGAGTTGCCCTGACAACCATAGTGCATCCTCAAACAACACAGTGGACTTACTAAGAAAAAACAACTTTTCTGTCTCGTTTGCTCTTAAAGGTTAGTAGAAATTATCAAATTTCAGAGAAAAAAGACTGTAACTCATGTGCTATAATGTCCAGCTATTGTTTTTCAAGCGAATGTTGATTTATTAATAATTTTAGGATATTTGTTATGTCATAGAAATCCGTTAGTGTGTCATTTAACGTTACGTTACCTGAATTGTTTATCCGAATTACTTAACGTAACTTGAGTGGTTTACCTGAGTTAACATTACTTAACTGAGATCTAAAATATTTACCTGAGATCAGTCTGCTGTGTTAAACAGTTGTGTGAAAGCATTAGAACAAGCATTTTTTGTACATGTTAGGTTTTCTTACATTTTTATTGTAATTAAACATACGTGTTTGAGTATTCATATTTTAGTGCATCTTATTTCTGAATACTGCTCTTTAAAATGACAGTTTAGTAACCTAATAATGACAGTTCTGTCATTATTTGACCCTTCGCAAACTACTTGATTCCCAGGCGATCTGACCGATCATAATGGCTAATCCGTTAGTTTACTTCGGTGAATTTAAACTTGATAAACTGTGTGTATTGACATCTTTCCGTGCTTTTTTCCCTTTGGCTGTAAGTAAAGAATGAAAGACGATTAGTTCACGTGTAGATCTATCTAATAAGGCAATACAGTGATTTGTCACACACATTAGAAGCCATTAACATTTTGCATTTTTTGCGCGCTGAAGTCCGTTATTTCAAATGTGGACGCGCGGTATGCGCGCTCATGATGGAAGCGACGCGCACGCTGTGCTCGTTTTTTCCAGGCGCATCCGCGCAGCATCGAGAATGCCGCAAGCGCACCGCGGGTCATGTGACAAGAACTTCACGTAACAACATTGAAAGCTCGGCCAAGATGGAGGAACAGCTGATCACAGCTGTTACAGGGATAACCATTTTTAAATAAATGTAGAAGCAGAGCTACTGCAAGCAATTTTTAGTTTTGGAAATCCATTTATCCTTTGCTGAAACTTCAGCGTCTTTATGGATAGCGCAGGTCATGGTTGCTTAGCAAGCTATAGAGCTATTGGAAAGAAGGAGAAAGAGGCGCGCCTAGCGTTTTCCACGCACATGTGAACGCCCCCTTAAAGAGCCACAAAACGGTATTTATTGTTTTCTAAAAAAATAACAATTTAAAGCTGAGACCTTGTTTCATACTAGAAGTAACCTGCTCTGTCTTGTTTGTCAACGTGTTGTCAGTTTCCTCTTTGCATTTCCTCTGTATTTTTCACTGCTTGAGAACGAGAACATGATGTATAGTGTGAGAGCGCTAGGTATGTAGCGATACACTAATCTCACGATAAGATACGATACACGATATTCAGCTCACGATACGATATATATCACGATATTTTGCCAACGATACGATTCGATATAATTCGATACTATTCTATATAATTCGATACACTTACATCATTTTCTGATAGATTTAAAAGAGACAAAGTGATTTTGGTGACATCTTGTAAGTGTTTCATTTACTTGGATTGAATTAATTGAAATAAACTCAAAAAAACATCAGACAGCTTGCAAAATAAATGCTGGACAAAATTAATCAAAGATGTGTTGAGAAAATTAGTTCCATTTATTGAAACAGTGCAAACTGTAGCTTACAAGCCTTTGAAAAGTAAATAAAATGCAACATTGCAATTTGCAATTAAAGGGATAGTTCACCCAAAAATGAAAATTTCATGTTTATATGCTTATGGTGGATGGGTGGATGGGCACCAAACCTTTAAAAGTAAGCAAAAACATGCACAGACAAATCCAAATTACACCCTGCGGCTCGTGACGATACGTTGATGTCCTAAGACACGAAACGATCGGTTTTTGTGAGAAACTGAACAGTATTTATATCATTTTTTACCTTTAATACACAGCCACGTCCATCTGTCCTGAGCACGAGCTTTGAACGCGCTCTGACGTAGTATACGCAAACGCAGTAAAGGGAAATAGGTTAAAAGTCCCGCATGAGTTTGCGCAAGCAGATGTAATCTTTTAGCTTTAAATTGGTTTGAACAATTAGGATAAGCGCAAGTAATTACCATTTTGAATAGCGGCTATAGCTATACCCACAGTCTGTGTGCACTGTGTAAACAAACAACGAGTGTTGTATACACGCGACAGATCGCTTCCGGTGTATGCATATTCTACTTCGGAGCGCGTTCACATGTGACGATCCGAAAGCTAACCTCCTGCTCAGGACAGATGGACGTGGCTGTGTGTCAAAGGTAAAAAATGATACAAATACTGTTCAGTTTCTCACAAAAACCGATCGTTTCGTGTCTTAGGACATCAGTGTATCGTCACGAGCCGCAGGGTGTAATTTGGATTTGTCTGTGTGTGTTTCTCTTTCCTCTAAAGATTTGGTAACCATTGACTGCCATTATTTGACTTCACCGGTTTTTGTTAAAAATCTTCGTTTGTGTTCTGCTGAGAAAACAAAGTCACCTACATCTTGGATGCCCTGGGGGTAAGCAAATAAACATCAAATTATATATAAAGGGATCCCTTTAAGCAGGCGGGTGCTGGATTTATATTCGCCGCCATTCTCTGAATATCCTCGCTCTGACTTGGCAAACAGGAAGAGGTAGACGTCTGCGTCTGTGTAAAGTTAGTACGGGTAACTTGCTCTACAGCAACACTAGCGGCTGGCTGACCAAATCGCTCTTCCTGCAACGCGAACAGGGGTAAACAACACGGGGGATTAGAATGGGACGTATGTATCGATACTCGTGGCTAAAAAATCGATACTTTCTTTGGAAAAAAAATATCGATTTATATCGCAGAATCGATAAAATCCTCCAGCCCTAGAGAGCGCCATTGTTTGTCGGACATAGCAACAGTAACGAAAGAGGACAGGTTTTTGCGAAGAGTCAGCTACTTACCCTCATGTCATTCCAAACCTGTAAGACCTTTGTTCATCTTCAGAACACAAATGAAATATTTTTGATTAATCTGAGAGCTTTCTGACCCTGCATAGACAGCAACACAACTGACACGTTTAACACCCAGAAAGGTAGTAAGAACATCATTTAAACAGTCTGTGTTCAGCCGTAATTTACTCAACTATTTCTTCTCTTCTGTGTCAGTCTTTGCTGCACATACGCAAGAGTATCAACGCATGTGTGTGGTGCTTGTAGTTCTTGCGTAGAACGTGCGTCTCTCTTATCTATAAGTTATTTTTGTTTTCTTTGCACACAAAAATATTCTCGTAGCTTCATAACCTTACGGTTGAGCCACTGCTGTCACTTGGACTATTTTAACAATGTCCTTACTACCTTTTTGTGTTGCTGTATATGCAGGGTTATGCTTGGATTTCATCAAAAATATCTTAATTAGTGTTTCAAAGATGAACAAAAGTCTTAGAGGTTTGGAACAAAATGAGAACATGAGTAATTAATGACGGAATTTTCATTTTTGGGTGAACTATCCCTTTAAAGCATCTGAGTACTCTTCTTTAAAATGCCTAATGGCAGTTCTCACTGAAAGTCTCAGTTGGGCTTATAAAAGTGAGAAAAACATTATTATCTAGGAGAAAGAACAGATTTAACATTCTGCTCAGTTTGCAGAAAGTAATCTCCTGGTTTTTTATGCACATGGAGCCAAAGTCAGTCCGTTCTTGCAGCAAAGTATGAAAAACATTCAAGATTCGTCTGTGCTGTTTTTGATACTCTGTATAGCCACTCATATCGTTGAAATGCCATTCACCGGCATCTTCACTTACCTGCGGATTTACTGTACTGTATGTGTGGATTGTGCATTTAGAAATTGAATAGAAATGCTTTTTGAAATTAAACTCCTGATTTTGGCAATGAGGTAGCAGGCAGGATACTGAATCGCTATTATCATTTAAATGCAATTAAAATGAACTGAATTAAAGAAACTGATATAACTAAAAGATAGACAGATGGTTGGTAAATAGATAGATAGAGAGATAGATAGATTCAATTCAGCTTCCTGTGGGAAGGGAATCAATTCTGAATGTTGTCCAGCCGTGTAGTAGAGACTGTTAAGGAGCCATCAGTCTGCTTGTGTCTTTGAGTTCTTCCTTTAGTATTCTCAGAGCAGTGTGTCTTATAATTAGATTCTCATTTCAGTAGACGTGCTGTCTGCTATCACTGAAGGAGAGTTTAGGGGCAGTGAGGCCTATTGACTAAAGATCTAGGAGGATAACAGAAAGGTTGAGGTTCAAACACTGAGAAAAGTGATCAATAAAGTAGCAGCAGTGTAGGGAACAAGTTATTTGATATTCTAGGTTGCATCAGAGAGACTGTCCTGGTAATATGTAGAGGCTAAGTAGCTTTGAATAAAAGTGTCATCTAAGTGACACATAATCTTGCTATTCATCTGGATTGTTGAATTGTTCATATATTTTAAAATGTAATTTATTCCTGTGATGCAAAGCTGAATTTGATCCTTCAGAAATCATTTTAATATTCTGATTTGCTGCTTAAGAAACATTTCTTATTATCAGTGTTGAAAACAGTTGTGCTGCATGTTTGGTTTGCCAGCTCAGCTGACTTCCACATTAAACCTTTGCATTCGTTGAACAGATCTCGCTGTATCCAAACATCATTGAGGAAAGTCAGCAGCTGCGCTGCGTTCCTGTCAGCAGAGCTGAAGCTTGTTTTTGCACAGCTGACCTCCACCTGATCCAGATCAATGAAACGGGGAGCCAGCTGAAAGCAAAAAATACAATCTGTACTTTCACTGTGCACCTGCACATTACCCATCCTGCAGGGTGTGGGAAATAGGACAATGAAGAGTTTAATGCGGGCAAGTGAAGTACTATCTATCACTCTGCCGAGTTAAACCAGTAGAAAGACACAGAGAGCACTGCTAAAAGCTTTAAGAAGAACGATTACTCCAGTATGTCCGTGACTTGTGTGGAAATTATCATCTGTCTTAAGAACCTTAAAAAACTGAGCAGTGCAGTCTATTAGCTTACTATCAAAGTCTAAATCTGTGAGTCATTTGCTGAGGAAGCGTTCAGTGAATGTGTGCTGATTAAAAACATATTTCCTGCACATTTCCAGCTAAAGTCATCTTTGATCTTGATCTCTGACTCTGGGCTCTTTGAGAGTGTATCGCAGCTCCTGGTTTGGACTGAAGCCAGACTCTAATGATGCAAAGCCAATCTCTGGATGACCATTTTAAATTAGTGTACGGCTGATAGTTGTAATATCTCTGCCAGTCTGATGCTAATTCCACCTGTGGAATCAGTGAGGATTGTGGCCATCTCTGGTTCGTTAGCTGCTATAAGAAAATAACGAGAAGAATAAAAAACATCCAGTAAACAGTAAAGCCGTTTGCACTACAAACCAGTGTGTTCAAATTTAAGATAATACATTAAAATAATATTGTAAGACTCACCAATTTGTAATATCAAGCAGCAAAACAAGCTGTTTTGTACAGCTAAAAATAGCTGGACGTGATGAGACCGAAAGCCAGACCCATAAAATGAACAGTTGACGACGTCCACTCTTACAGGCAAAATAAGGTAGAAAAAATATAGCCTTCAAGATGTTTTCCCCTCTAATGTGGAGTTGGACTTGAGCTGTGTGGTTTAAAAAGAATCACATACAGACACACATCAGGTGTTTGGCGTTCTCTCACCCCTCGACACTAGTTCATAATTTATGACTTCTTGAAGGCCTTTTATCAGTGCCTTCCCTTCACGATCTTGCGCTGGTCAGCTGCATAGCTTCACGTTGCATTGCTTAATTTATTATACAGTATACCAGTGCTGATTTTTCTTTCTCTTTCTTTGTCTTTTTGCAGTCGAAGAAATGGCAATGAACAGCATCCTCAACCCTGATGACATTAAGAAAGCCCTGGACGCATTTAAAGGTGATTGTGACATGCCATCCTGAGTTTCACAATTTCATCTCTCCTTCACATATGTGACCCTGGACCACAAAACCAGCCATATCTCATCTGAATCTCAACTGAATCTCATCTGAAAGCTGAATAAATAAGCTTTCCATTGATGTATTAGGTGTCAGGATAGGACAATATTTGTCAACTATTTGAAAGTCTAGAATCTGAGGGTGCAAAATATCCAAATATTGAGAAAATTAAAGTTCTTAGCTATGCATATTATTAATCAAAAATTAAGTTTTTATATATTTATGGTGGAAAATGTACAAAATATCGTCATGAAATATGGTCTTAATATCCTAATGATTTTTGGCATAAAAGAAAAATCTATAATTTTGACCCATGCAATGCTTTTTTTGGCTATTGCTACAAATATACCTGTGCTACTTAAGACTGGTTTTGTGGTCCAGTGTCACATATGTACTATTACTCTAAAATATGTTTTGAAATAAAATAATATGCAGAAACATTAACCACAATCTTTATAACTCGTGCAAATATGAGTGTAAACTTTCTAAAATCATCTCTTTTTTAGGGGCTGTTCACACAGAATGCATTTTTCATTCAGCTGCATCCTTTATTCTGTGTACTAGATGGATGTATTTGACCATTGCAATCACATTTTCAATCTATTGCAGCGACTCAAGCATGACATGAAAATGAGCATTGCAGCTAAATTTAAAAAGTTCAACTTTTGAAAAATGTGTGTCAAGACCTAGCGTTTTTACATTCCATTGCCATGCATCTCTCTTAAATCAAAACATACATTCTGTTTGAATGGCCCTTTGTTTTGTCATTTTCTACTGATAGAGAAAACAACTCTCATCATAATTACAGAGGGAAAATGATTATTACATTATTACCATTAACATAGTTTCTCTTTGACTTTGGAAACACCATGAAAATATTAAACTTAAAACAAATGTATTTGTGCAGTGGGTTTCCTTGAACTTATAAATATATAAATAATGCAACAGAAAAACTAATTGCAAAAAATAATTTATTTAAATAACCTGCTAAAAACTACTAAACATTTAGGAAATAAACTGCACCGCTTAAGCTAGATTTATAAAGCAAATGACAAATGAGTGCATGTTTTGTCTTTATTATCTTCTTTTTATAATAGAAGCCAAAATGTCAAAAATGACAAAGAAGCACCATAAAAGTAGTTCACATGACTTATGCACTATATTTCAAGCAATTTTACTGAAAATCTTACACCTCACTACATCAAACCATATGTGTTTAAGGTATCCAAACCTAAAGTATATGATTGTCACAGACTGACTTCAATTTATGACTTAAAAACACTTGGAATATAGTGCATAGTATGGACCACTTTTGTGATCCTGGACCACAAAACCAGTCATAAGGGTCATTTTTTTTTATTTGAGGTCATACATCATGTGAAAGCTGAATAAATCAGCTTTACATTGATGTATGGTTTGTTAGGATAATATTTGGCTGAGATACAACTATTTGAAAATCACCTTTAAAGTTGACCAACTGAAGTTCTTAGCAATGCATATTACTGATCAAAAATTAAGTTTTGATTTATTTACAGTAGGAAATTTACAAAATATCTTCACATGATCTTTACCTAATATCCTAATGACAGAATGTCAGTTATTCTCTCTGTTTTTGCAATCTTCTCGTAGCCGTTGACTCATTCGACCACAAGAAGTTTTTTGAAATGATCGGACTGAAGGCGAAGTCGGCTGATGATGTGAAGAAGGCTTTCCACGTCCTGGATGCAGACAACAGCGGCTATATTGAAGAAGAGGAACTTAAGTAAGATTACACCACTTTGACACAACAAGCAAGCGTGTAACCCTTAAGAATTGTAATTGAAACTCTCAGAATAAAGGTGAGCAGTGAGCACACAATACATTTGAAGGGTGTTAGACTCGCTCGGTTTCCTCTGTGCAGGTTTGTTTTGAAGCAGTTCGGTCAAGACGGGAGAGACCTGACCGATAAGGAGACCAAAGCATTCCTGCAGGCTGCGGACAAAGATGGAGATGGAAAGATAGGAGCAGAAGGTAAAATGAAAGGAATATACCATAACACCAGGGGCGTCTCGCATCTACTTTTTTTTTTTTTTACCACCAGTGGGAGCCCTGACTCACTTGATAAGTGATGAGAAAAGAACACACTTTCTTTTCAAATATCCACCTTTTTCTTCACCTAAAATTTTTATGGTTCTCGTTTATGGTTTATGGTCATTTAAATCAGACACGTGACTCTTGACACAACCGCATAAGGATGCACACAACGTTTTCAAAACTGATTACATTTTTAATTATTGTCACATTTGTTTATTTATTTTAAATTGCAGTTTGGAGCCCTAATGAATAAGATGCTTTAACTAACCCATGGCATGCACTTTTTCTCTTTCTTTTTCAGAGTTTGCTGCTCTGGTTCGTGAATAATTGACAGACTCTTGGCCTGTTCATACCTCATGACCCTTTGACCTCGATCTCAGCCTAACGCCCCTAAAGCACAGACACACACACTCAGACACTCACTTACACACACCCTGACATGCTTGCACGCCTCCCTCCTGAACACCTCCCTACACACAATCACACACACTGACCTTCATGCTATTTATTTTCCTTTTTATACAAAAGTGAGTGTTTCTGCTAGTGTATAGTTAAAGAGACCTTTAACAGGACAAAACCTCATGCCGGCAATATGTAGATATCATAGAAAAGAAAACAACGCACTCTCCATGGCCCACTACTCTTTGTCTGTCTTTATCTTCCTTGAATCTCTCCCATTGATCTTTCGCTCCCCTCCTATCCTTTCAAAAGAAGAAAGAGGTCAAGTTGTGAAAGAAAACAAAATAAAGAGACAATGCCTCAAGAGTTCCAGTGTGTATTTTGTGTTTTTTTTTCTTTTAATAATTAGTTAAATTAATATTTAGTTCATAATTAATTAGTCTGTTTTTCAATCGTTCTATCATTCTGTTCATCTGTCATTCTATCGTTTTATCATTCTGTTCATCTGTCGTTCTGTCATTCTATCATTTTGTTCATCTATTTACTGTTCTATCATTCTGTTAATCTATCTATCGATCTATCGTTCTATCATTCTGTTCAGCTGTCGTTCTGTCATTCTATCATTCTGTACATCCATCCATCCATCTATCCATCTATCATTTTGTCTATCGTTCTATCATTTTGTTCACTTGTCATTCTATTGTTCTGTTCATCTATCGTTCTGTCATTTTGTACATCCATTCATGTATCCATCTATCTATCATTTTGTCTATCGTTCTATCATTCTGTTCATCTATCTATCTATCTATCGTTCTGTCATTCTGTTCAGCTATCGTTCTGTCATTCTATCATTCTGTACATCCATCCATCCATCATTTTGTTTATTGTTCTATCATTCTGTTCATCTGTCATTATATCGTTCTGTCATTCTGTACATCCATCCATCTATCATTTTGTCTATCGTTCTATCATTCCGTTCATCTATCATTCTGTTGTTCTATCATTCTGTACATCTATCTATCTATCTATCTATCTATCTATCTATCTATCTATCTATCTATCTATCGTTCTGTCATTCTATCATTCTGTACATCCATCCATCCATCCATCCATCCATCATTTTGTCTATTGTTCTATCATTCTGTTCATCTGTTGTTCTATCGTTCTGTCGTTCTGTACATCCATCCATCATTTTGTCTATCGTTCTATCATTCTGTTCATCTATCGTTCTGTTGTTCTATCATTCTGTACATCTATCTATCTATCTATCTATCTATCTATCGTTCTGTCATTCTATCATTCTGTACATCCATCCATCCATCTATCATTTTGTCTATTGTTCTATCATTCTGTTCATCTATCGTTCTGTTGTTCTATCATTCTGTACATCTATCTATCTATCTATCTATCTATCTATCTATCTATCTATCTATCTATCTATCTATCTATCTATCTATCTATCTATCGTTCTGTCATTCTATCATTCTGTACATCCATCCATCCATCCATCTATCATTTTGTCTATTGTTCTATCATTCTGTTCATCTGTTGTTCTGTCGTTCTGTACATCCATCCATCTATCATTTTGTCTATCGTTCTATCATTCTGTTGTTCTATCATTCTGTACATCCATCCATCTATCATTTTGTCTATCATTCTATCATTCTGTTCATCTGTTGTTCTGTACATCCATCCATCATTTTGTCTATCGTTCTATCATTCTGTTCATCTATCGTTCTGTTGTTCTATCATTCTGTACATCCATCCATCCATCTATCATTTTGTCTATCGTTCTATCATTCTGTTCATCTATCATTCTGTTGTTCTATCATTCTGTACATCCATCTATCTATCTATCTATCTATCTATCGTTCTGTCATTCTATCATTCTGTACATCCATCCATCCATCCATCTATCATTTTGTCTATTGTTCTATCATTCTGTTCAGCTGTCGTTCTGTCATTCTATCATTCTGTACATCCATCCATCCATCTATCCATCTATCATTTTGTCTATCGTTCTATCATTTTGTTCACTTGTCATTCTATTGTTCTGTTCATCTATCGTTCTGTCATTTTGTACATCCATTCATGTATCCATCTATCTATCATTTTGTCTATCGTTCTATCATTCTGTTCAGCTGTCGTTCTGTCATTCTATCATTCTGTACATCCATCCATCCATCTATCCATCTATCATTTTGTCTATCGTTCTATCATTTTGTTCACTTGTCATTCTATTGTTCTGTTCATCTATCGTTCTGTCATTTTGTACATCCATTCATGTATCCATCTATCTATCATTTTGTCTATCGTTCTATCATTCTGTTCATCTATCTATCTATCTATCGTTCTGTCATTCTGTTCAGCTATCGTTCTGTCATTCTATCATTCTGTACATCCATCCATCCATCATTTTGTTTATTGTTCTATCATTCTGTTCATCTGTCATTATATCGTTCTGTCATTCTGTACATCCATCCATCTATCATTTTGTCTATCGTTCTATCATTCCGTTCATCTATCATTCTGTTGTTCTATCATTCTGTACATCTATCTATCTATCTATCTATCTATCTATCTATCTATCTATCTATCTATCGTTCTGTCATTCTATCATTCTGTACATCCATCCATCCATCCATCCATCATTTTGTCTATTGTTCTATCATTCTGTTCATCTGTTGTTCTATCGTTCTGTCGTTCTGTACATCCATCCATCATTTTGTCTATCGTTCTATCATTCTGTTCATCTATCGTTCTGTTGTTCTATCATTCTGTACATCTATCTATCTATCTATCTATCTATCTATCTATCTATCTATCTATCGTTCTGTCATTCTATCATTCTGTACATCCATCCATCCATCTATCATTTTGTCTATTGTTCTATCATTCTGTTCATCTATCGTTCTGTTGTTCTATCATTCTGTACATCTATCTATCTATCTATCTATCTATCTATCTATCTATCTATCTATCTATCTATCTATCTATCTATCTATCTATCGTTCTGTCATTCTATCATTCTGTACATCCATCCATCCATCCATCTATCATTTTGTCTATTGTTCTATCATTCTGTTCATCTGTTGTTCTGTCGTTCTGTACATCCATCCATCTATCATTTTGTCTATCGTTCTATCATTCTGTTGTTCTATCATTCTGTACATCCATCCATCTATCATTTTGTCTATCATTCTATCATTCTGTTCATCTGTTGTTCTGTCGTTCTGTACATCCATCCATCATTTTGTCTATCGTTCTATCATTCTGTTCATCTATCGTTCTGTTGTTCTATCATTCTGTACATCCATCCATCCATCTATCATTTTGTCTATCGTTCTATCATTCTGTTCATCTATCATTCTGTTGTTCTATCATTCTGTACATCCATCTATCTATCTATCTATCTATCTATCTATCTATCGTTCTGTCATTCTATCATTCTGTACATCCATCCATCCATCCATCTATCATTTTGTCTATTGTTCTATCATTCTGTTCATCTGTTGTTCTGTCGTTCTGTACATCCATCCATCTATCATTTTGTCTATCGTTCTATCATTCTGTTGTTCTATCATTCTGTACATCCATCCATCTATCATTTTGTCTATCATTCTATCATTCTGTTCATCTGTTGTTCTGTCGTTCTGTACATCCATCCATCATTTTGTCTATCGTTCTATCATTCTGTTCATCTATCGTTCTGTTGTTCTATCATTCTGTACATCCATCCATCCATCTATCATTTTGTCTATCGTTCTATCATTCTGTTCATCTATCATTCTGTTGTTCTATCATTCTGTACATCTATCTATCTATCTATCTATTTATCGTTCTGTCATTCTATCATTCTGTACATCCATCCATCCATCCATCCATCTATCATTTTGTCTATTGTTCTATCATTCTGTTCATCTGTTGTTCTGTCGTTCTGTACATCCATCCATCTATCATTTTGTCTATCGTTCTATCATTCTGTTGTTCTATCATTCTGTACATCCATCCATCTATCATTTTGTCTATCATTCTATCATTCTGTTCATCTGTCGTTCTGTCATTCTATCATTTTGTTCATCTATTTATCGTTCTATCACTCTGTTCATCTATCGTTCTGTTGTTCTATCATTCTATACATCCATCTATCCATTTATCATTTTGTCTATCGTTCTATCATTCTGTTCATCTGTCGTTCTATCATTTTGTTCATCTATCTATCTATCGTTCTATCATTCTGTTCATCTATCATTCTGTTGTTCTATCATTCTGTACATCCATCCATCCATCATTTTGTCTATCGTTCTATCATTCTGTTCATCTATCGTTCTGTCATTCTATCATTTTGTTCATCTATTTATCGTTCTATCATTCTGTTTGTCTATCGTTCTATCATTCTGTTCATCTGTCATTCTGTTCTATCTATCTATCTATCTATCTATCTATCTATCTATCTATCTATCTATCTATTTATCTATCTATCTATCTATCTATCAGTTAATTTTTAAGTTAACTTGCTCACATTCAAATTTAAATTCTGTATCCTGTTTGCTTCTTCAAATTCTGAAATGTCATTAGAATTGAAAAGTCATTCTCAATTTAAATTCAGAATGCCACACAATCTGGACATCCAACAACATTACTGTAGTACAGTCTTCAATTCAAGGCAGGTTTTGCTAAAATATTAAAATCAAGGATGGATCAGTACCCACTGTTTATGATCCAGCTGCATCTCCAGAAGAGGTAAGTCTCACACTTTATATATATATATTTTTTTTGTGTGTGCAATTTTCACAGAAGAGAGGGGCAGGGTGAGCAGAGCTCATTATTATTTAAAGAGGCATGCACCGAAACGGCTCTCTGTAAACAGAGTTGTATTTGACGAGGTAAAAAGGATGATGTTTTACACGACCATTGAGGAATTTTAATCAATGTGTGTTACAGACATTTCACAAAGACCCTAAAGAATTATACTAACTTGTGGAAAATGGGCACCCAATGTCACTTTTAAGGAAACAATGTAAAATGATATGAGACACTGAATCAACTTTACATTATTTTATTTGCTAAACAGATCAAGATGTGAAGAATTAGTTCAATATATCTACAGCAGATACTGTGCACTGTATTATTTCCTGTATTCGCTAATCAAATCTTAGCAGATGAAAATTACTCCTGTAATATAGGCACATATTTCTGTTTTGAATATTCAGCATTAATTAAACAGGAAAATATTCTCAAAAAAAAAAAAAAAAAAAAAAGATAAGACATCCGTACAAACGGGTTTGTACTAATGGGCTTGACACCTCAGGAGAAGGTCACAGCAATTACTGTCAAGGTTAAAATGAACATTCACTTTATAGGCACTTAAGCAGACAGAACAGTCAATTTAAGGGCAGCTTATAATTGCATGCATCAGATGAATTAACTGAGCAGAGAGACAAAGTTCAAGCACAGAGCGGGAGAGAGAGACCGATAGTCGCTTATCAGAGATGCCGGGGTCTCAAAGGTCAGACCACATAGAACTGTAGTTAAACCAGCCCCAATGGCAATAAACATGACAGTATACGTTTATAAAGTGCATTTGGAGGAAGCTTTAAGAAGTGTAATTATATACAATTATTTAAAAAGCATACAACTCCAGCATACAAAACCTGATGCTGTTCATAATCAAGGACACTTCTAGGACAGCTAGAAGTGAAATATTTGGACATGTAGGCCACAATTAAAAATGTAATTGCATTATGTGATAAATCAAACTGAGTATTTTTTTTTTTTTTAGGAAGTACATTTTTAACTTGACACTTCTCAAGCCAAACATTTCACACAAATAAGTAAACCTGTGTGAACATCTACTGTAAGCACAGTGTTTATTTAAATAAGCCACATAATGAAATTCATATATTTTAAGTGTGACTTAAATCCCCAAATATATATGGGGCCATTATATATAAAAGAGTATTATTAATTGTGTTTGCTGCTGCAGATCCTCCAACAGCCTGAAGATAAAGGTAAATTATCTTAACTACCTGCTTTAATGGACTTTTAAAGACTGGTCATCGATCATTCTTGAGTCGCATTGTCCTAAATGCGATGCTTTGTACTTGATTACACTGGAAAATTAATGCTTTTGAAAATGGCTGAACAGTGTACAGTAAAATGTGCAGCACTGATTAGCCAGTGAAGAATTGAGGAGCTGATGTGCCATTGTTTGAACTATTATTCATACGCGTGGAGCCGATCTGTCATTGGTTTGGGTGGGTCTCAGCCTCACCGTGGCAAATGGATTTGTGCCTCTGAAAAACAGAAAGAACGAAAAAAATCACATTAAACATAAATATCTGTCATATAACCTTATATTAGTTTAAACAAACAGCAACACAATTAGGGGGTTAATAGATATGACATAATGTGTTTTCACCAACTTTGGAAAAAGTTGTGGTCGAGAATCATTGTCATCTTGTCTCTGAAAAAACAAAACAAAGTAAAGAAAGTTATTTAACACTGATGATTGTTTTAGAACTGTTTTGAACTACTCAAATCACAGCAATACCAGACAAGTGTGAGGTTTTCTCCTGGAGACTGATAATGAATCTAGAAAACTATACTGAAACTTAGAGAGCAATTATAGGCTCATATACAGTTGAAGTCAAAAGTTTGCATACACCTTGCAGAATCTGCAAAATGTTAATTATTTGACCAAAATAAGAGGGATCATAAAAAATGCATGTTATTGTTTATTTAGTACTGACCTGAATACGATATTTCACATAAAATATGTTTACATACAGTCAAAAAGAAAATTTTTTTTTTTTAAATTACGCTGTTCAAAAGTTTACATACACTTGATTCTTAATACTGTGTTGTTACCTGAATGATCCACAGTTTAGTGATAGTTGTTCATGAGTCTCTTGTTTGTCCTGAACAGTTAAACTGCCCGCTGTTCCTCGGAAAAATCCTTCAGGTCACACAAATTCTTTGTTTTTTCACAATTTTTGTCTATTTGAACCCTTTCCAACAATGACTGTATGCTTTTGAGATCCATCTTTTTACACTAAGGACAACTGAGGGACTCATATGCAACTATTACAGAAGGTTCAAACGCTCACTGATGCTCCAGAAAGAAAAACGATGAAACTGAAAACTGGGTGTGAAAACTTTTGAACAGAATGAACATGTGTACATTTTTCTTATTTTGCTTTAATATCATTTTTTTTTTTAATCTAGCATTGCCCTTCAGAAGCTACAGAAGAAACTTATATGTTTCCCAGAAGACAAAGTAAGTTAAATTTATCTTGATCTTCGAAATCAAAAAGTTTTCACCCCCAGCTCTTAATGCATTCTGTTTCCTTCTGGAGCATCAGTGAGCGTTTGAACCTTCTGTAATAGTTGCATATGAGTCCCTCAGTTGTCCTTAGTGTGAAAAGATGGATCTCAAAATCATACAAGGGTTAAAATACACAAAAATGCTGAAAAACCAAAGAGTTGTGGGACTTGAAGGATTTTTCTGAAGAACAGCAGGCAGTTTAACTGTTTAGGACAAACAAGGGACTCATGAACAACTATCACTAAACCAAAAAAACACAGCTGTGGATCATTTAGGTAAGAACACAGTATTAATCAAGTGTATGTAAACTTTTGAACAGGGCCATTTTTATAAATTCAACTATTATTTTCTCTTGTGGACTATATGTAAATGTCTTTTATGTGAAATATCTTATTCAGGTCAGTACTAAATATAAAGTAACATGCATTTTGTATAATCCCTCTTTTGACTATAACTGTTAAATTGTAAGCCTGCTGCTGTATATCAGAGGTTTCACATCAAAGCATGCAACCACACACACAGACCGTCAGCAGAAAGAGCTGCCCCCTTGCAGCCACCAGAATGAAGGATGAGGTGAGGTGGAGAACAGCACATCACCACAGTGCCCCTGCTGGCCACAGTAAGAACTGACACTTAAAATTCAACGTCCGTCTGTTCTCATCTCATCTGCACATTTACATGAGCTTACATTCAGGAGGATTACAGTCTCCGAGGATTTAAAATATTCTGAGCATCAGCAGATCTTCAAAACACCCCACAAACCACAACAGAATGTAAAAAACACACTCAAAGGATTACTACATTACAGTTGCTGCATGTTAATTTTTACTTTGCATGTAATATTAATGTTAATTCACGAAAGGAACAGAATATGATAACTTTTCCTCAATTATAAAAGTTGATATGAATCAAATGGGAGCCTGTTTACTTGTTTATCTTAATACATGTTCTTTCTCTAAATGTGAACGATATACTATGAATTGTGGCCATTAATGCAAAGACAGAAATGTTTGACTTCATAAACTTTCATCAGAATGTAATTTTTCCTATTTCCTTCAACAACCTGTCATATATATATATATCAATGGATTTTTTATTTTATATTATTTTATTTTATCCTTCAGCATTTTTAATAAAAAAATAAAAATAAAAATATCTTATAAATATTACAATTATATTCAAAAATATGTCACATTTCTAAACTAAAATAAGGGATAGTTTACCCAAAAACACAAGTTCTGTCATACATTTTTTTTATTAGCCAATTAAAAGAGATAAGAATATATATATATAGTTTGTTTTTACATTTCTGTCCCTCTCACTTCTGAAATGATTTCTATGCCTCTGATATCTATGAAACACTACTGTTTGTGAACAGTAAGATTTGTAATGTTTTTTAAAGAATTCTCTTCTGCTCACAAGCCTGCATTTGTTTGATCCAAAATACAGCAAAAGCAGTAATATTGTGAAATATTTTTACTATTTAAAATAACTGCTTTCTATTTGAATATATTTTAAAATAATTAAAATATATATATTTTTTTTTTAATAATTTGTTCCTGGGATTAAAGCTAAATTTTCAGCATCATTACTTCAGTCTTTAGTGTCACGTGATCTTCAGAAATCATACTTATGCTGAGCTGCTGTTCAAGAATAATTTATTATTATTTGCATTATCAATATATAAACAGTTAAGTACCATTTTCAGGTTTCTTTAATGTATAGAAAGATCCAAAGATCAGCATTTATCTGAAATAAAAAGCTTTTGTAACATTATACACAATTTTTTGGGAAAGAAATTATAGAAACAGAAATTAAAACTTTTTTTTTTAATTAAGTTTGAAAATTATTTTTCTGTTTCTATAAAATTAATATAGAAATGATTACTAGTATACTACTTTTACTTAGCAAGGATTCTTTAAATTCTTTAAAAAGATTTCTATTTCAGAAAAATGCTGAACTTACTATTCATCAAAGAAACCTGAACAAAAATCTACTCAGCTGTTTTCAACATAATAATAATAATAATAATAATAATAATAATAATAATAATAATAATAATAATAATAATAATAATAATAATTTTTTTTTTTTTTTTTTTTTTTTTGAGCAGCAAATATTGGAATGATTTCAGAAGGATCATGCGACTATTTTTTTAAATAGTAAAAATATTTCAAAATGTATATTTCAATACTGTTTTTGCTGTACTTGGATCAAATCCAAGCTGGGGATCAAATAAATGCAGGCTTGTTCAGAAAAGACTTCTTTAGAAAACATTGAAAATCTTACTGTTCAAAAACCTTTGAAAGGTAGCCATTGGCTTTCATAGTATGAAAAAAAACCCCTGTGGAAGTCAATGGCTACTGCCAACTACTTGCAAACCCATTTTCTTCAAAATGTCTTCTTTTCCCTGGTGAAAAAAAAAACAGCTAAAACCAGCCTAGGCTGGTTGGCTGGTTTTAGCTGGTCAACTAGCCTGGTTTTATAGGTTTTTTTGGCCACTTTCCCAGGCTGGCCAGGCTGGGAGACCAGCTAAAACCAGCTACTACCAGCTCAGACCAGCCAACCAGCCTAGGCTGGTTTTAGCTGTTTTTTTTCAGCAGGGTTGTGTTCAGCAGAAGAAAGAAACCCACACAAGGAGCAGGTGAGTAAATGGCAGAAATTACATTTTTGGGTGAACTTTTAACGCAGTTTGTGTTGATTTTAACACGTCTTACTCTATTTTCTGAATGAGTGGGAGTGACTGGCCGGGAATTGCTGGATTTGGTTGGCGGAGGAGGTGGCGGTGGCGGAGGTGCAGGTGCAGGAGCAGGAGCTGTTTGTTGGCTGTGGCTCATGGGTTGGTGGTCTAGGAGGTTACTCATACTGCTGCTGCTTCTTAAAGAGCTGAACAGAGAAAGAGGTCAAAGGTCATGAGACTGAAGCTCAGATGCGCAGGTGTTGGGAAAATGTGCAGTATCGGCTTACCTTAAGACAGGTGGTCCAGGTGGTTCATCCAAGGGGCCCACGTAAGAAGCAGGGAACCAGCCTTGCCTGAACAAAGCAGATCAAATGAACAGGAAACAAAATCAGGGGGTCCATCTGAGCACTGTATGTGTTTTAATGCATTACTGAAGAGAATACAGCAACTCTCTATTTCATGAATAGACAGTGGAGTTTGAATTCAGGACTTTATGGTTACCAGCCTAGTCTAAGGCCACTTTATGTCTTGGCCTCCATCCACAATAAGACAGCATTTTATCTCGCAAACAATTGATGCTCTAACGATTGAATAAAGTGTGGGCTATAAAAACAAAAGCATTTTAAAATGCTAACCATTATATGCCTGCTGGGTTATTCACATTCACTGTGTTGCTAAAAATAAATGTTACTCCCTTCAATCGTCATATTATATAAGATAAGATAACAGAATATTTTCTCAATTGCTGCCAAACAGAAAAGCAGTTGTGTTTTAGATAATAAAATGTGATCTCACCATCACTTGGTGAGATATTTTGCTAATAAAATAATCGTGCCAGAAGAACAGCATGAGAACTTTATTATGTCTGGTCTTTCAGTATCATCTCACTGAGCTTTTATTATTGTGTTTTTACACATACACAGATTATTTTCGCATTGTCTGACATTTCAGTGTCGCAGTGTTAATTTTGACAGCAAATTTTGATTTAGTCTTTGTCTTAGTCTTCTGACTAAAATGTCATTTAGTTTTAGTCATATTTTAGTCATCTGAATTGTGTTTAGTTTTTGTCTAGATTTAGTCTACAGTAGATTTAGTCAGCTAAAATCGAATGGGTTTAGTCACAGTGTAAAGCATTTATTAAACATTTCTCTAAAATGACCAAACTCATTGTACAGGTTTGATATTAAGGTTTTATCATGACAGACACAGATGTAGCTGCTGTGACACGCAACATGCATTTATATTAAAATTTAATGAAACCACTTCTCACAAAGAAACAAGAACATGGTCTATTTTTCAATGAAAAACCAATAGGCTAATTATGCATTCTTTATCACAGCTTGTTTACAACATTCTTCATTCTTTTATACAGACATATTTATATAAATACATTTAAATTAATCTGTATTAGGGCTACTAAAGGGAGTCAGTCAAGAGCAGTGAGTGATTTTCTTTCTTTGCTTTGTTGCTTGGTGAGCATCAATTCCACAGACAATAGCAACTAAATTAGGTTGCTGTCCCTTTAAAACCGAATGCATGGATGTAATGTACTGATACATGTCCGATATTCTCTCAGCGGTTGATGTTCACATGTGTGTGTTTTGACATAAATACTCATCAAAATGGATAATTCAACATCATTTTGTGTGTATTTCTCCGTTCATGAAATGCGTAAAAGTACTTGTGTTTGTGAGAGGCGCTCCTACAGTGTGCGCCCTCTAAACTGGAAAGAATTGAGTATGTATGCTTACTCCCAGATATTGACATTATTGAATGTTTTATGAGACGTCCAGCAACTGTATGCTCGCTTATGTCCCGCCGGATAGATCAATAGGCTATGATACAGTTCAAATATACGTATCTAACCTCCTAACCACGCAGCAGATTCGTACTGAATGAATCTGTTCCCAGATTTTCCCTCCCTAACTTTTTTGTCTCGTTTTTATTCGTCAATAGATTTTCATTATAGTTGACGTCTATCAAAACGAGTTTTTGTTTCGTTATCGTCTCCTTTTTGTTGGTGAAAAAAATTGAATTGATTATGACGAAAGTGGCGATGAGACACTTTCTGGAAAAGCTTGAAAATGCTAATGTGGACAGAAGATTTTAAAATAAAAACACTGTATTCATATGTTTCTGGATAAATTTAGTGATAGGTCCAGACTTAAATCTGCATCGTTTATCCTTTAGATCTTTCATTCGAAACATTCACAAAATTCTTAATTCTTTCATTGAAGTAAAACGATAGAAAATGGGGGGGGGATCTCATTATGAAATAAATGTTTTTCTCTAGTTCACGTTGGTCACAATTATTGGCACCCCTAGAAATTTGTCTAAGTAAAATATCTCTGAAGGATATTCCCATTAATATTCCAATTTTTTAGCACACCAGGGTGGCTAGGAGTATAAAATTGTACATCCATGACTTTTTTTTTCCACAGGATTATAAATATGAGGAACACAAAAGCCAAATTCCCTTAATCATCCATCACAAGGAGTAAAACCAAATAATGTAGTTCTGATGTGCAGAACAAGTTTGTTCAGCTTCACAAAATAGAAAGTGCCTGTAAGAAAAGAGCTAAAGCATTGAAAATCCCCATTCCCACCATCAGGGCAATTATTAAGAAGTTCCAATCAACTAAAGATGTTACAAATCTGCCTTGAAGAGGATGTGTGTCTATATCATCCTAATGCACGATAAGGAGGAGAATTTGATTGGCTAAAGACTCTCCAAGGATCACAGTTGGAGAATTGCAGAGAATTGTTGAGTCTTGGGGTCAGAAAGCCTAAAATAAAATGATCAAACAGCCCCTATATCACAATGTTGTTCCAAAGAGTTTCAAGAAAAAATCCTCCTGGCTCATCCAAAAACAATCTCCAGCATATTCACTTGTCAGACATGATTGGAACGTCAAACAGGACTGGCTTCTATGGTCAGATTAAACTAAAAATTAGCTTTTTGGCAGCTAACCCTCCAGATGGTTTTGGTGCAGACAGGGATAAAAAAGTACCCCATGCCCACGGTTAAAAATACTGCTGGATCTTTAATGTTGTGGGCCTATTTTTCTGCCGGAGGTCCTGGACATCTTGTTTAGATACATGTCTTCATGGATTCTATCAAATACCAGCAGATAAAAAATTAAAACCTGACTGTCTCTGTTGGAAATCTTATAATGGGCCATGGTTGCATCTTCCAGCAGGACAATGATCCAAAACAAACATCAAAATCAACACAAAAATTGTGTCACTGAGCACAGAATGAAGCTTCTACCATGGCCGTCCCAGTTCCCTGACCTGAACCCTGTATAGAAACTGAAGAGAAGAAGCACCAACATGAAGCTGGGAAGAGAGAGATTCTGTTTGAAGGAATGGTCTCTGATCTCTGGTCAGGTGTTCTCCAAACTCATTAGACATTGTTGGAGAAAACTCAGAGCTGTTATCTTGGGAAAAGGATGTTGCAATAATATGGTGCCAATAATAGTGGCCAACGTGAACTAGAGAAAAACATTTATTTCATAATGAGATTTCACCCCTAGGTTCTTTTGATTTATTTCAATGACAGGTTAGAATTTTGTGATTTTTTTTTATTTTTATGAAAGATCAAAAGGATACATTATGCAGATTTATTTTCACATCCACTTTTGCTCATATTTACCAAGGGTGCCAATATTAGTGGAGGGCACTGCGTGCCTTAATTTGCCTTTAAGAACGTTCACGCTCGTCAAATGACTGGTATTTGCGCCATTATAACACCCCAAAAAAGTCTTAAAGTAGACCGTAATTTGCACTGCTGTTGGTGGACTGCACTGGTCATTATGGGAATGATCTGTCTGCGTCTGTGTTCCTTTAATGTACGCATCGTCAGTAAATCACAAACACTTTCCCCTCTCATCAGTGTTTTTCTGCAATTGCGCTTTAACACTAATTTGCCTAGTTTAGTAAATCTGTCCTATAGTGTGGATTAAAGTGTGACATTTCTCTCACCGTCCAGAGCTTTCCGAGCGGCCAAACAGCCAGCCGTTCCTTGGCTCTTTAACAAGTAGGGTGATGTTTTCTCCTCGGGAGAACGGCAGAAGGGTGGAGTTTGCAGAGGGAGGGTGGTTCACCACTGCTCGCATCACTCTGCCTCCGGCCATTCCTGAGACAGAGTTGGAACGACTGGGCTGAGGGGAGGGGCCTGAGATGAAAGGATGAAAGTTTGTCATGTTGAACAAAATAATGTTCACAGATGTTTCTTTTGATGTCAGAATAAAGTCTCCACACCTCTAGAGGGAACCCTGCCCAGTGGTTGCTCTGCCCAGCGGTTAACATCAGGCTGAGAGAACGACACAGAAACATTATAATGCAACATTTACTCTTTTTTTTTTCATTTTCGGGCCCTTCATATTAAAAGGTTTGGGTACCTCTGATTAAGGGCCACTCAATGATAAGTGTAATTAAATATAATGTCGTTATATCTCACAATGTTGTCTTCCAGTCGTGAAGGAGTGCGTGGACGGGATTCTCTTGAGTGATTCACCAGGTCTTTCCACCCCTCTGCTCTGTTTTGCAGACCACCCCCTGTCTGTGGGAGGAATAAAACAGTTCTTTAAAGGTATCATGACCTGAGGAATCAAAATTCCCTTAATCTTTTGACAGTCTGCCAACGCAACAGTTTGTGGATGTGCCACTTTATGTTATAATAGTGTGGCTACACACCACCTCCGCAGAACATCAACACCTGCTTCTACATCACTGCCTGTTTAGCCCCGCCCACCGATTCACAAATGTAGAGTAAATAACGAAAAGAGGTGAACGCAGGTCATCAAAATCATTGATCTATATTGGCAGAAGTTAGAGACTGTAAGATTTGAATGCTTAAATATCTTAATGTGAATTGTTTCATTGTTTTGGAACACACAAGCATATAGATAGCCTCATACTCAATAACCCTAAACAAAAAAACTCTAATTATGATTTCAGGGGGACTTTAAGATTTTTTCCTTTTCAAAAAATGTAAATAATTAGGCAAAAAACGGAGATGACAAACTCTTACTACAGATAACTACAGACTGCCCCAACCCAGATTCCACAATAGATGTTTCTCATTCTCATTTTCCAAAATGGCTTAATTATTATAGAAAAGAAGAAGGTCAACAGTCAACCTGAGCAAATGGTGACCAATTGTAGAATGGGAACCATCTCAGACTACGGGGTGTCAAAAATTCATTACCATACAGACCACAGCTTTTACGACAGGAGCAACTTTATTTACACTAAGAGTTGTAAACTGCAACTGTATAAAAAGTTTGAGCAGAGATTATTTTGGAGTTCATTCCAACTCTGTTGAACCCAAGATACAGCATGTACTTTGTCACTGCTATGCTGCAATAAACACCTTCATCGAGATCTTCAACCTCCTTATCATTTTTGTCTTATGTACTTGACACAAATTCTCGCTAATAATATCTACATATCACTTTTAGTTACACCCCAAAGCACTCTGACGCACATTAAGCAGCTACTTAATTATGGCAACTAATAAAAAGTAATAACCTTGTTCATGAGATAAGCAATAGACTCGGTGAATCCGCAGTGTTTCTCGGCCAGGAATCGATATCTTCTTTCTTCCTCCTTTAACGCCTCTCTCTGACACTCTCTGAGAAAGTGCACATAATCACTGCCGTCCTAGACACAAACAAAATAATCAACATTATTACCATAAACATAATTAGCATTATTTTTTTCTGTACCATGAATGACAATAAGGCCTAACAGCACCAGTTTGGCTTCAAACTTTTAGATAAAAAATTAAAAATACAGCCTAAGTGGGCATGGGAGACTTCTTTTAAAATGTATATTTGTTGTTCACAAAGTAATTGTTACTGATTTACAATTTTCTTGTCTCCAAACATCAAAAAGAATTGTGGTTGGTTATTTTAAATAGCAAAAGACACCATAAAAGAGCTCCTAATCTGCCTTCTGAATCTTAACATGACAAACGAGACAAGTCCTCTGGCTGGCACAGATATTAAGAAATGTCCACATCTAGTGTGCCATTTGAAAAAGGTCACACACTGCTCTCACCTGTGGGAACCCTCGCCTCATCTGTCTCTCCAGAGCAGTTGCCTGGTTTCTCACTTCTGTCTCATAGCGCCTCCTGCTGTTCTGGAGGAGAAAGTCACCCAACAATATCAACATCTATCATTTTATTTTCAATATTTAGATTAATTTTAATCAGACAATGTTCCTTGTTATGAGTTAGGATCTGTCTGAAAGATAAAGAATCTTTTATTTGGTAAATATTAAAGGAGTAGTTCACTTTCAGAACAAAAATTTACAGATAATGTACTCAGCCCCTTGTCATCCAAGATGTTCATGTCTTTCTTTCTTCAGTCATAAAGAAATGGTGTTTTTTGAGGAAAACATTTCAGGATTTCTCTCCATATAATGGACTTCTATGGTGCCCCCGAGTTTGAACTTCCAAAATGCAGTTTAAATGCAGCTTCAAAGGACTCTAAATGATCCCAGCCGAGGAAGAAGCGTCTTATCTAGCGAAACGATTGGTTATTTTCTAAAAACATTTACAACTTATATACTTTTAAATCTCAAACGATCATCTTGTCAGGCTAGACAAGACGAGCATTTAAGGTTAAAAAGTATATCAATTGTAATTTTTATAAAATAACCCATCATTTTGCTAGATAAGACCCTTTTTTCCTCGGCTGGGATCATTTAGAGTCCTTTGAAGCTGCATTTTGGAAGTTCAAACTCGGGGGCACCATAGAAGTCCATTATATGGAGAGAAATCCTGAAATATTTTACTTAAAAAACATAATTTCCTAACGATTGAAGAAAGAAAGACATGAACATCTTGGATGACAAGGGGGTGAGTACATTATCTGTAATTTTTTGTTCTGAAAATCACAAAATATCATTGTTACAACTCAAACTTTACTATTGTTATTAATACTACTATTATTATTATTATTATTATTATTATTATTATTATTATTATTTATTTATTTATTTTTATTATTATTATTTATTATTATTATTATTATTATTTTATTATTATAATTATTGATATTACTGTTACCATCATCACAACATCATACTGTAATCACCATCCTTGGGATTATTGCTGTTATTATTATTATTATTATGATTACTGTTATTATTGATATTACTGTTACTGTCATCACAAAATATTAACCGTATCATCATTGTCATGTCATTGTTACTCCGATTTATGGCCATTTCTATTATTTTTGAACATGCTAATACTACCTATACTGCTACTACTACTTATACATTATTATTATTATTCAGATTGTCTTGTTCTCATTTCTCATTTATTATCATTGTTGTTGTTTTTTTGTTGTTGTTAGTATAGTTTTTTGTTTGTTTTTGTTTTTTGTTGGTATTGTTTCTGTTGTTGTTGTTTCTGTTTCTGCATTTACCATGTATGTTTTTGCACTCCAAATAAAAAAATAAAAAAAAAGAAATGTATTAAAATCAGGGTAAGTGTAAAAAAAAAAAAAAAAAAAAAAAAATTTTTTGTTCTGAAAGTGAACCACTCCTTTAAAGGGATTCTGTCATTAAAGGATTAGTTCACTTTCAGAATGAAAATGTACAGATAATTTACTCACTCCCTTATCATTCAAGATGTTCATGGCTTTCTTTCTTCAGTCCTAAAGAAATTATGTTTTTTGAGGAAAAGATTTCAGGATTTTAATTGGATGTAATATGCACAGGATCTAATTGACTTTTATGGTGGTCCAAGTCTGAACTTCCAAAATGCAGTTTAAACGCAGCTTCAAAGGGCTCTAAACGATCCCAGCCGAGGAAGAAGGGTCTTATCTAGCGAAACGATCGGTTATTTATTTATTTATTTATTTATTTATTTTTTATCACAATTTACATACCTTTTAACCCCAAATGCTCGTCTTGTTGGTTGTGACAGTTAGGGTTATCAAACACCCTTTACAAAACAGCGATTTAGGGTGATTTTGAAGCTCGAGGAGAAATTTAGATGGGAGTTTTTTGACATACCCTAACTGGCATGAGCAAAAACGAGTTCACACAGAGCTAGACAAGACGAGCATTTGAGGTTAAAAAGTATATAAACTGTGCATTTTTTTGGAAAATAGTTGTTTGTTTCGCTAGATAAGAACCTTCTTCCTTGGCTGAGATATTTTAGAGCCCTTTAAAGCTGCATTTAAATTGCATTTTGGAAGTTCAAATTTGGGGGCACCATAGAAGTCCATTACATGGAGAAAAATCCTGAAATGTTTTTCTCAAAAAAACATAATTTCTTTGTGACTGAAGGAAGAAAGACATGAACATGATCTTGGATGACAAGAGGGTGAGTACATTATCTGTAAATTTTTGTTCTGGAAGTGAACTAATGTTAATCCTTTATTTGCTCACCCTCATGTTGTTGTTCCAAACTCGTAAGACTTTCGTTGATCTTCAGAACACAAATTAAGATATTTTTAAAGAAATCCGAGAGCTTTCTGATCCTGCATAGCCAGCAAGGGTCCTCTTGGATTTCATCAAAAATATCTTAATTTGTGTTCTGAGGATGAACAAAGGTCTTACTGGTTTGGATATGAGGGTGTGAGGGTAAGTAATTCAAGACAGAATTTAATTCTACTCCTAAATTTAATTGTAATTTTAGGGTTTTTTGTTTGCATTTGTGATATACACCAAACAACTTACCGATATGTATTCTCTATCTAGTCTGACATTGTTATCCATCTCTCGAAGGACCTCAGAGTGGAACCGGCGAAACTGAATCAATCACACAGACTCATTAAACAAGGGATCGGCCGTACAGACAATTAAACATGCATTATGTCAACAACATCACAGGAACAGAAGATATCCAAAGATGGGTCAATAAAGGAAGAACGGTAACGCACCACTCCCTCCAGCTCATTGGTGATTCTCCTCTGACTGTCTGAGATCTGGATCAACACGTCGCCTGCAAAACAAATACACATTGCAGCCATTGTATCTTCTAGTTGAGTGTCCATGTGTTAAAGTGCAAGTATTAGCCTCGAAAGATTGCATTTCCAAGCTGACGTTGTGTCATCATTTATTATTTACCATCACAGAGGAGGTACAGTTATCTGATATTGACTACAAAACTCACACACACACACACACACACACACACACACACACACACACACACACACACACACACATATGCTTTCATACCATCTCTCTGTTGTCATAAAATATGATTCATAGCGACAAAAGCACCATTGAAATTTAATGAATTTTTCCCATTAAACCACAACTGGTTGATAGATGTCAGCTATAAATAAACACACATACACAAACACACTCATGTGTGTAAGGGACCGAGGAGGAACGTGGTGAATTCACAAGAGCAAAGTACAATGAGTGTGTGAAGGGCACCGGCTCCCACCCAATTTATCACCCTCAATAAATGCACTAACTCTTTCTTTCCTGCTCTGTGCCTGAGATGAAAATCAGACAAAAAGAAAATGAACTGTGTATCAAAAATCTCTGAGTTTGACAGAAACATGTCCTGCTGTAATTTAAAAGTCTGAAAGGGAATTAAATGATAAGAGGAAATAAAAGCTTACCCAGCAAACGCGATGACATACTCTGCATGGCCTGTTCACCCATCTTAGACAGAGCATTGAAATAGGCCTCACTGGTGACGGCAAGAGCTAAAGATACACACAGATTTGATTACTTTAGTATGTAATAACATCTGAACATCTTTAAAACGAGATTCATTTATTGAGATAAAGTATTATACATTTAAATTCATTTAGATATTAAAGACTAGTTCACACAGTGAACGTACAACTTTGCCATCATTTACTCTTTTTGACTCATTTAACCCTTCTTCCCCTTCCATCATAGCATGTGTGAATTAAATATAAAACAGGACTGGTGTTGGATCACCTATATTTTGTACTAAACCTTTACTAGTGCCTGACTTTTACATGTATGGATTTGGCAGATACTTTTATTCAGTCATTTTTATTGAGACAGACACCAAAAGGTGTTTTATATAAAGTAATTTGTGACTGAAAAAAACAATTATGTTTTTATATTCTCTCATTTCCTCCATTACACACTAAGCAGCACACTCTTACAACATTTTTACAATTTAACCAAAGATGAAATATTGTATATTTTTTCTTTAGTTTTTATTTTTTACTACCCGTCAGAAGATTTTTTTAAAATAAGTCTCTTCTGTTCACCAAGCCTACATTTTATAAATACAAACCACAAACTTTCAAAATCCAAACTTTTTTACTATTTAAAATTACTGTTTTCTATCTGAATATGTTTTAAAATGTAATTTATTTCTGTGATTTCAATGCTGAATTTTTAGCATCATTACAATCACATGATCCTTCAGAAATTTATATTTTCAATATTTTCAAATTGCTAAAAAAAATATTATTATAAGTATAATTTTTCAGGTTTCTTTGATTAATAGAAAGTTAAGTTCATCAAAAGCATTTATCTGAAATAGAAATATTTTGTATTCTAAATGTTTTTATCAAAAATTTTAATCATCCTTGCTAAATAAAAAAATAATAATTTCTCTCTCTGTCTCTCTCTGTCTCTCTCTCTCTCTCTCTCTCTCTCTCTCTCTCTCTCTCTCTCTCTCTCTCTATATATATATATATATATATATATATATATCCAGAGATCAGCATTTATTTGAAATAGAAAGAAATAAAAAGCTTGAAGTATATATATATATTTAATGATTTCTTAAGGATCAATTGGCACAGAAGACTGGAGTAATGATGATGAAAATGTAGCTTTGATCACAGGAACAAACTACATTTTAAAATATATTCAAATAAAAGCAGTTATTTTAAATATTAAACAATTTTTTTTACTAAATAATAAATAATTCAACATTTTACTGTGTTTGCGGTATTTTAAATCAAATAAATCAAGGCTTGGTGGACAGAAAAGACATTACAAATCTTTTGACTGGTAGTGAATCATAGATATCTGCCACATAGCAATCATTCAGAAGTATTTTTTTCTTATCTCTTGTAATTGACTAATAAATCAAATACACTGCTGAAATAACCAATAATTTTAGATTAAATATTATATATAATTTTATAAACTAATACTCACAACTAATAAACCAATAATTACCAATAATTTATATTCCATAATATGTTTACTCAATGGCAATCATCTCAAATTATCAAAATCAAATTATCTCAATGGCAATTTTATGATTTGTTTACATACTACACTTTTTTCAATTTTTATCACGGAATGAGGCGGAAAATATACAGTATTATAGCTTCTATAGGCTACTGCAATAAATGCTATGTCAGTTAGCGCTACATTATTCAGATACTTGTTTTTTTAAGGATTAGTTCACTTCCAGTGTACTCACCCCGTTGTCATCTTATCTAACGAAACGAATTTTCTCAAAAGAAAAATGATATACTATTACCCTCGAACGCTCCTCTTGTCTAGCACTCCATGCGTACTCTGTGTATTGCGGATCATTACAGTTAGGGTAGGTCAAAAAACTCCCATCTCATTTTTGCCCCCAACTTCAAAATCATCCTACATCGCTGTTTTACCTTTTCTTGTAAAGGGTGTTTTACTTTTTTGCATGTTCACTTTGTAAACACAGGGTCGGTACTTTTGCGGCTATATAGTACAATTTTAATGAAACAAGAGAAAATGAGTTGGGAGTTTTTTTCGACATACCCTAACTGTATTGACCCGGATTACACGGAGTACGCATGCAATTTTTTTTTGAAAATGACATATCATTCCACTAGATAAGACCCTTCTTCTTTGGCTGGGATCGTTTAGAGCCCTTTGAAGCTGCATTTAGGACGTTCAAACGCGGGGGCATCACTTAAGCCCACTCTATTGAGACATTTCTCGAAATGTTTTCCTCAAACAACCTAATTTCTTTACGATTGAAGAAAGGAAGACATGAACATCTTGGATGACAAAGGGGTGAGTAGATTATCTGTAAATTTTTGTTCTGCAAGTAACCTTTTAAAACAAGATTAATAATTAAAACAAGTTAAAATGTTACATTTTATTTTAATCCATTAAGATATTAAAAGACTAATGTTAGTTCACTCAAAAATTTTAATTCTGTCATAATTTACTCTTTTACTCATTTATTCTAGTCGCAAATTTGCCACTGTTTTGGTGTACAAGACGTACAAGTTACCAGTGGCGTTGGTTTCAACAACAACAAACCTGATACAACAAACTTGCATGCTATATTTGAATATTCAAATGTATTTTAAATATATTTACAGCGTGTTTTAATATTTGCAACTGTACATGACATTTGAGAGCTACGGTGAAGAGGATTAAAAAGCCTGTTTTGTGTTCACACAACTATCTGGTTTCTCTTCTTGTGCTCTGCAGAAGAAAGAAAGTCATACAGATCTGGAATGACATGAGGAAGTATTGTAAATGATGACAAAATTGTATACTTGTTAGATAGACTGTATATAATTAATATATGTGAATTTTGTCGTTTGATCTACTGATTTGTTGTCGTGTTTCATTTACATTATATGTATTTCCTTTTCTTCCTTTAAGCTGAGGTGAAACCAATAAGGATTTAGTTTTCTTTAAGGGCTGATATCACACCAACATACATTGTCCAATGATTATCAAACAAATGGAGCATTGCTTAACAATGATCTTTCGAAAGATTGGCGTCTTTGACAGGAACAGCGAGTTATTGAGTTCCTGAAACTCAAGACTCATAAAATAGACAGTCATTAAACAATGATGTTGAATCAGCCAATGACGCTGCAGCAATGCTGACTTATCATCAGTGACAACCGGCAGGCCAAAGTTCAACCACTCTGCTTTCCTTCTTGCTCCTTTCATCTTTTTTTAGTCTTACCAATTTCTGCATTCATTCATTCTCATTTTGACTTGCCTTGGAAAGCCTGAATGTAGCTGTTTCCCAGTGCCGCCAGTCTCTGCAGACCTGGGTTGAACTGCTCCAGTATGCTCTGAGCGGATGGACAAACAGCGTAAGAACGACACTCCGATAACAGTTCAAATGTCAACACTTGTTGTCGCTACATGTTACTCACATCAATCTGTCACCTTGGTTGCAGATTGCTGTTTGTCACAACAAAATGGCCTATCTAAAATCACTTGTGGAAAATACTAATTTATATAATGTATAATGTACAGTAACTTTATTTTATATATAATATTTTAAATTATTATTAAAATTAAATATTATTAAACGCTCTTAAGACATTTTAAAAACATATATGCACCATGTTAGCACAATATAAATTTCTTATAAATGTAAATTCACTATGTATTTTATTAATCTTGTTCAACTCAGTTAACATACATGTGATTGTGTAAAATTCACACTTACACTTGAGAGGTTTCACACTTACCGTATAAATGGCCACAGTGGTGCGGTGCAGTTGATCGCTGTTTTGTCCTGACATCTTGATCTGACACGGTGGCACAACAAACAAATAAACAACATCCACTGACTAAACAACAAACAACCAGACTGACAGATGACCCACTGATGTCTCCCCCTTGTATCCTCTGTCCTCTCCTGTCTCTTCGCGTTTGTGAGTGTGCTTGTGTGTGTGTGTTTGTGAGAGAGAGAGAGAGAGAGAGAGAGAGAGAGAGAGAGAGAGAGAGAGAGAGAGAGAGGGAGGGAAACAGTGAGCTATTGTCACCGGTGTGGCCTGTGAATTATTGAACAGTGCAGAGTTATAAAAGTGTGACTGAGGTTAGACACCTGCCGTAAACACTGCACACCTGCGATAGGAGACAGGACTGGTGTTAAATTGGCTATATTTTTGCATTTTTTCTATAGAAACCTTTGCTAGAGCCTTTATTAGCTTTACATGTAAGCATTTGGCTCTTTTTTATTGAAACTGATCCCCAAAAAAGTGTTTTATACACTATACTTAAACTACTCTCATTTCTGTTATTATCCCTAATAAGCATATGCATATTTGCAATTTAATGAAATATTGGTTAGATTTTATTTTATGGTATCCTTGTTACAGTGTAATTATTCATTTAAGTATTGGATAATATTAATTAATTACATGTATTTACTATATGGTTAGGGTTTGGCTTAGGGTTACTTGCATGTAATTATTCATAATTATTTGTTATTATAATAGTAAGAACATGTAACATGTAAGAAAGGACACCTTAAAATAAAGTGTTAACGAAATATTACAATTATTATTTGTAATGATTTTGAGATGTGTAACTAATAACTATAAATGTCAGTATACTTAATATTAAAAAACTATTAAGTATACTGAAATTTATGTAGGATATATAGATATAAATTATACAGAAAAGGTAAACTAATATTTACAGAGGTATGAAATATTAAAATGATATATAATGATTTTTAAATTTATAAAGTAAAAACAAATTATACATATTTAGTACACTAATATTTATGTAGAACAGATGATAGATGAATTGATACTGATAGATGAAGTATAATTATTCACTAATTAATAATAATAATAATAAATAGTTTAATACAATGAAATATAAAAAATATACGTAATAATTTTTAAATGTATCAAACATAAAGAAACACATATTAAGTACATATTTATGTTGAATAGATAAAGTATAATTATTTACAAAATAATAATAAAATAATAAATTGTTTAATAAAATGAAATACTAAAAATTATTTATACATAATTTTAAATGTATGTAATAAAATAAAAAACAAATGCATGTTAAGTACACTAATATTATGTAGAATAGATAAAGTATGATTATTCAAAAAATAATAATAATAAAGATATATAGTTTAATACAATTAAATATTTAAAACATATATATTATATATTTTTAAATGTATAAAATGTAATAAAATAAAAACAAATTATACATATTAAGAACACTAATATTTATGTAGAATAGATTGATAGATTTATAGATAAGTATCTATTTACAGATAGATAGAACGATAGAACGATAGATAGATAGAACGATAGATAGATAGATAGATAGATAGATAGATAGATAGATAGATAGATAGATAGATAGATAGATAGATAGATAGATAGATAGATAGATGTCTATTATCTGTCGATCAGTGTATTCTTGCATGGGCCGCTGTGTTCGAGGAGTGCGCGCGCGCGCGTGTGTTTGGTTCACTCCTTCACGGTGCAGGATCTCTCCATCGCTTCCGCGGAAGAACCCGTCTCTGCTGTCCCACTAAAGATGGAGCTATCTGCGGCAGGGGACCGAGTGTTTGCCGCTGAGGCCATCCTGAAGCGCCGCGTCCGTAAGGTCAGTCCGTTTATTATTAAATCTCGTTTTATTTCCTTTCACTGCGGCCTAGACGCACTAAACTTCAGCCCTTGCGGACCGAGCGCAGTGCACTGAACTGCCATAGAGCACCATGCTTTCCTATGCAATCATAAAATCGCTCGTATTACGCGCAGTTGTGTATGTATTCATTTTTAGGGCAGTAACGTTAATCTGACAGAGTTGCTCATTTTATGTCTATGTGTAATGTGTAAGTTCGTTTAGGTTGGAGTGGCGCCAGCTGGAGCTGGTGCTGTTAGCGCGTTAGCTTTTTTGTGTCTGCCTGGAGTGCAAATTTTTTGACAAAGGCCGGTTTGTCTGACACCCCATCGACACTGCATGAGGAGCGACGCGACGCTACCCTACTAGAACGCTAGCACTATAGCATAAGCTGAGAAGCTGTTTTCAGTGTGTTAAAATCAAGTAAACAGTGTGCATTTCAAGCGTTTGAAGGATGACAGATTGGTATTTATTATGGAATGCTTACGTTCAATATCTGTGGCGTCGCGTCGCGTAGCAACCACTTGTTTTTACGTTCAACTCGCTGGTTGTTTTTGTTTTCAGCACGACAGGCGATTGTTTTGAGGGACGGTACGGATCAAAATGTTGGTTGTCAAATGACCAGCATCTCTTGATACTTAAATGCATGAAAGAACTTTTCGTATATTGTGTTACACTACGCATGCGCATGCATTTGATTGAGTTTATTAGTGAAGGGACATATTTTAATAAATTTTAATTTTTAAATTTTACATAATGGGGTCAGGTTTTGTAAAGGATTGACCCTAATTTGGCCGTTTTTGTCTCTCTTTCCAAGATGGCATGACTTACTTTCGTCTGGGAACACATATAGAAGAATATTGTTTTGATACAATGGACCTAACTGGGAATTGGGACTTTCAAGCGCCAAAAAAAAAAAAAGACGAAAATCATTGGCATCTTAAAAGTAGTCCATGTGGTTCTATCGCAAGTCCTCTGAAGTCTTAAATTAGCTTTGTCATATTGACTGCTTCCCAACCTGAAATAGGACAAGCGGTTTGGAGGATGAATGGATATTAACTACATTTATTATATATTTACATTGTTTTTTTAAACTCTGAAGCGTCATCTGTATAGAACAAACGGAGTAAAGGTTTTTAAAGAATATCTATTCTTGTGTTTCATTAAAAAATACCAGCAGGAAGGAGAGTAAATAGGCCTAATGATGAACTATTCCGTCAATGAAAGATATCTTCCAGAAATGTTGGGAACTGAATCTGATCTGTCTTTTCTATAGGGACGGATGGAGTACCTAGTGAAATGGAAAGGATGGGCAATAAAGTGAGTGAACGTAAATATGATTTGTAAGGTCCTTTTTTGTATATCTAATAAGTCACAGATGCTAAATGATCTGTATATGTTGCAGGTACAGCACATGGGAACCTGAGGAGAACATCCTGGATGAACGACTCGTTGCAGCGTTTGAACAAAAGTGAGTTTATGTGCTTGGTTGCAAAATGTTTCTTTTTCCTAATTAACATATTTAAAGGTAACTGACATTTACAAAATGTCCAATCATGCGATCGTGAGCGTTAAATACGTTTGTGACGGTTGGCGCTTCTGTTTGAAGTGGTCTCCCTGATTCAGAGCTAGATCAACTCTTTCCTGCATACCCACAGGAAGCATTCACACAGACATCTGCAGCCACATCACATGAATACTCAAGTCACAGTCTGAAGTAAAACTTTGTAGTCACGTTTTTGCTCAGAGGAAGTTTGTTGTTCAGAAAGCTGAAACTGGCATTAACACTGACATAATAAAAACCCTTTTATAAAAACTCATATTTTTACTCAGAGAGCGGGAGCAGGAGATGTACGGACCTAAAAAGAGAGGCCCGAAACCTAAAACGTTGCTTCTAAAGGTACGTCAGCAATACCAACTGACTGGAAATACATGTATTTTGTGTGTCATGTACTTAATTTGTTTTGGAAATATGCTTTTAAAATATTAAAAAACCCATTAGACTTTCCAACCCTTAAGACTTTTGTTCATCTTCTAAACACAGATTGAAGTATTTTTAATACTAAGTATTGATTTCTGTCCCTCCAATGAAAGTCCATGCTAGAGGTCTCCATGTGAAAATTTTCATTTTCAGCTAAAAATAACTTTCTTCCCACTCCCGTGCACAAATTCCCAGATGTAGAGATCTACATGGATATTTCAGTCCTGTTTCAGTGTGATTCTGTCTCCCTCAGGTGTGAGAGGCTTTTTAACCCAGTTCACACACACGTGATCCTTTTGACTTCCTATTTCCATTGTTTTCCACAGTTTTTATTTAGATATTTATATTTTGCAGGAGTCCCATGAGTCATTTATTTCTCCCGGTTCCTGCACACACATCAGTATCAGAAATTCCAAACTTGTTCTGCACCACACTTGTATCAGGTCCCATGGGAATTCAGACCTCTAGTCAACACAACCAAATCTTTGACATTCATAAAGTCACAATTTATAGGAATCAAGCAGTTTAATCCAAATCCAAATGAGATTAGATTTAAATTAGGCTTCTGTTTATGTATAAACACTGATCAAAGCCAATACAGTCAAAAGTTTACATGCAACTTGCAGAAATTATTTTAACAAAATGAGAGGGATCATGCTAAATGCATGTTATTTTTTTTTTTTATTTAGTACTGACCTAAATAAGATATTTCACATAAAAGATGTTCACATATAGTCCACAAGAGAAAATAATATTTGCATTTATACAATTGACCCTGTTCAAAAGTTTACATACACATGATTCTTAATACTGTTTCTACCTGATTGTTTTTTTGTTTAGTGATCGTTGTTCATGAGTCCCTTGTTAGACTTAAATTCGTTCTTCAGAAAAATCCTTCAGGTCCCTGGTCTGATTATTTGGTTTTTCAGCATTTTTGTGTATTTGAACTCTTTCCAACAATGACCGTGTGAATTTGAGATCCATCTTTTCACAATGAGGACGACTGAGGGACCCATATGCAACTATTACAGAAGGTTTAAACACTCACTGATGCGCCAGAAGGAAACACAATGCATTAAGAGCAAGGGGGTGATTTTGAAGATCAGGGTAAATTTAACTTATTTTGTCTTCTGGGAAACATTTAAGTATCTTCTTTAGCTTTTGAAGGGCAGTACTAAATGAGAAAATATGATATTTAGGTAAAATAAGAAAAATGTTGTTCAAAAATCTTCAGACAGCGTTTGAACCTGCTCTAATAGTTATAGCATATAAGTCCCTCAGTTGTCCTCAGTGTGGAAAGATAGATCTCAAAATCATACAAATTAAGATATTTTTGATGAACTTAAAGAGCATCCAAAAGCTTTCTGACCCTGCACAGACAGCAACGCAGCTACCTTGTTCAAGGCCCAGAAGGTAGTAAGGACACCGTTAAAAATGTCCATGTGACATCAGTGGTTCAATCATAGTTTTTTAAGCTACAAGAATACTTTTGGTGCACAAAGAAAACAAAAATATTTTTTTTTCTTCCATGTCAGTCACTGATTGGCCATTGTGTTCACTCGCTAAATACCACACGTAGACACGATGTAAATAAAACATATTTGCGATTGATTACAACGGAACTTTGTGAGATTGCTATAAATTGACAGAGAGTGACAGCTTTTTAGTGACTATTGAACTGCTTTACGTGCTGCTAACAGGACCAATAGACAAAACCCTGTACAGCAGTAGTTTCAGGAGTGACATATATCCTGCATCCTTCATATAAATGTGGGAATCACTTTTATAGCCTCGATGGCAGGCAACTATTGTAATTTGGTTGAAAAAATCATCTTCATAACATAGCGATCACATCCAACATATGTTGTGATTTTCTGTTTATACCTTACTCTTGTAATAGCGTCTAAACCAGTACAGTAAGACTATTTCTCCATCTCATCCGTTCTGCTTTTTCAGTCACACACAAAAAGCGAAACTTTATTCAAATTCTGAACTGATTATAGCGTAGAAAGCGAGCAAATAGCGCTTTCATATAGTCACTAAAAAGCTGTCACTCACTTAAATTTATTGCAATATATCCATATAAGCTCTCGAAACTACAAATATACACCGTGTCTCCCGTGTGGCATTTAGCATTGAGTAAATTCACCCTGTATCTATTTATATATTTCTTTATTAATATCTTAACATATTATTATATCTTTTCTTAACCATTTGCACACACAATTATTATTCAGCTCTCCTCCTGACCGCAGACGGATGTTTACGAGCCACTTTTTTTCTGCGATTTTCAGTCAATTTCTTGCCTTTCCCCATTACCAACAGCAGGCTTTCATGCAATGATAAAAGCTCCATGTGGTTGTCAGCGATGATTAAGAATCAGCGACGATTAAGATTCCGCTCAACAGTGCGCAAATGTTTGCAAGAAATTTTATGTTTTTAAAACTTCAGTACAGACTGGTATCGCGGTCTGTAATTTTGACAACACTTGTGCCAGGATGCATGCGTCTGGTACTTTCAAGAATGGCGGTGGAGACTGACACGGAACAGAAGAAATTGATGAATAAAGTTGTTAGCTTTGTATTCTATGTACACAAAAAGTATTCTCATAGCTTCAAAAAATTACAGTTGAACCACTGGTGTCACATGGACTATTTTAACGATGTCCTTACTACCTTTCTGGGCCTTCAACCTTCAGTTGCGCTGCTGTCTATGCAGGGTCAGAAAGCTCTTGGATTTCATCAAAAATATCTTAATTTGTGCTCTGAAGATAAACAAAGGTCTTATGGGTTTGCAATGACATGAGTTTGAGTAATTAATGACAGAATTTTCATTTTTAAATTTTTCGTCTTTAAATAGGGCAGAAATATCTTCATTTGTGTTTCGAAGATGAACAAAAGTCTTATGTGTTTGGAACAAAATGAGTGAATGTTGACAGAATTATTTTTTTTTTAATAAACTAAACCTGTCATAAGTGAATAATTTTTGACTTTTCCCAATTATTTAGTCAAGAGCGCAGGTTGCAGAGACTTCCTCACGAGTCCCGGAGTTCAAGCACACTCGTCCTCAGCAGCATTCCAAGCTTCCTCCGCCCTCGGCTGCACCGTCCTACACCCCAACAGTCCCTTCCAACGCTAAACTGCAGTCGGGCGCCGTTCAGCCCAAACTGAAAAAAGACATTCATCGTTGCCATCGCATGGCGCGACGCCCCTTGCCCCGCCCAGACCAAACAGTAGGTCCCTCTGGTCCTTTTTCATCCCGTCCAACAGTTAGTCCCTTCTCAGAAACAGTACGCATTCTCAATCGTAAAGTCAAACCCAGAGAAGTAAAGAAAGGACGGGTCATTCTGAACCTCAAAGTAATTGACAAGGCTGGGAATGGCGGAGTTCCTAATAGTAGAAGGACACATGTGCCCACCACCCAGCAGTCCCAATTTGGCCGGCAGAAGATTCCGTCCAGGAATAGGGTGATTGGTAAAAACAGGAGGTTTGGAGAGGTGTCCTATCGAGGAATCCAGCCCCCCATTAGAAGCTCTGGGTTTCCTGTTTTTGGCAAACTCTTCGATTCTCACTCCCTGAACAATGCTGAGAATCAGACTCAAAGCGGAGAGAGTCGTAATAACACGACAAACAATCTCTCTTCCTCCCAAAGTTCAAAGGTGGACATGTCCAAAGGTCAAACTCTTGATGAACTGCCTCCCTCAAACTCAAGCTCTGAAGTTTCAGACGGTGAGCCACCCTCCCCGCGACAAACCCAATCCCAGCATTCCTCATCGCAGCCCAAGGCCTCCGCAACCAAGACCCAAGACAAACACGGCGCTCAACCTGTAGCATCCAAAAACAGCTCGGGTCCTTCTGCTCTTCCATCTTCTCCGATGTTTTCCTCATCGTCCTCTGCGTCGTCATCCTCAGAAGACAACGAACACATCCTGGACCTTTCTGTACCTCATGAAATGGACAGGCGATTGCGGCGACGGCATCCCTTCTCTGGCCGTCGTCCGCTCAAGGTCCCAGAGGTGCCCGTGTCGGAGGAACCGTCAGAGGAAGACGAAGACTTGGACTGGCATCCCGACATGACATCCCGATGTGCCAACGTGGTCGTAACGGACATCACAGCTAACCTCTTCACCGTCACGATCAAGGAGTTCTGTCATCCACCCTCCGCTACTCCTCCTCCCTGCTACCCCAAAAATATATCAGCTCAACACGACACAAAACAGCCAAAGCACCAACCCAACAAAACATGAATGTGGACACCACAGATACAACCTCCTCCAGCCGCCAGAAGGAGTTTTAGGAGGTTTGTTAGCAGTTTGTTTACAGTTTCAGCTGCCTGGTGCTCATGCGAGCCTTTGTTAAGAGATGTGGCCAAGCTGTCCACTCTCCAACACTGTGCCATGACTTTTATAACCATGAAAGAATGTCTCTAAATAAGGCTTTTTGGGCTCACTGAGTTTAATCTGAACACATGGACTTTTCTGAGGATGGATTTACTCACCAATGGCTTCTTTAAAGTTGTGCCAAGCAACTTCCTCTATGGTATTTATTCCATATATACACACACACACTACTGTTCAAAAGTTTGGCGTTGGTAAGGTTTTGTATTTTTTTTTAAACAAGTACAAACAGTATTGTCTTTTTTTTTTTTCTAATTTAGAGCTGTTTTCTATTTTAATATAAAAAATATATATATATTTCTATGATGGTAAAGCTGACTGTTCAGCAGCCATTACTGCAGTCTTCAGTGTCACATGATCCTTCCAGAATCATCCTAATTTGCCACTCAAGAAAAATCTTGTTCATATAAATATTAAAAAAAGGTTGTGTTCCATAATATTCTTGTTGAAACAGTGATACAAGTTAAAAGTTAAAAATGACAAAAAGTACAAATTTCTTACAAAACTGATCCAATGCTTTTGAACAGCAGTACATAATATAAACCAAGTATTATCTGCATCTACAAACTCACTTCCATACTGGATTCTATTTACTCAATTCAATTATTTCTTTGAGTGAATGTATTATGTATAGCATCAGTAACGTTGAATTGTGCTGTAAACCACAGCTGGGGGCTCAATTTAAGGCCTTTTAAGTTATATATTATGTTCAAAATATATTTTATGGTCCAAATGTTTCAAATTACTAGTAAAATGTGGCTGGTAATTTATTGCCAGCAAAATGACCTTCAGTTCTGAATATTCAAGAAGAAAACAACTATATATTTATTGTCGTTAGAACAGTAGATACAGTTTCTTTTCTGGTAAGAAATATTTATGGCCATAAAACTTTCTCAAAACCTGTCAGCTAATTTTGGACCCTGGTTATGCTTCATTTTTAGTTAGGCTTTGGCGTCTGGAAGAAGTCCTGACACACACCACCATCTTTAAGCATCCCCACAGTCAGTACCTTCATTATGAAGCAGAATAGCAACCATCTGTGTCAAACTTGTATGTTTTGTCTCTGTCATAACTATCTGGCAAGTGTTTATAGTGCTGTCCCTTTCGCCAAGGTTTTCGGTTAATAGTTGTACAGTAAGAAATACTCAGGTGAGAGAAGGAGAGAGAATGAAGAACAGGATGTTTTGTTGTTGCTAAGCTGAAATGCAAATTTAATGCCCAATGTTCAAGTTGTTCCTTTATGTGTTTTCTAGATTTTCCGCTTTAATTTAGCCGGAAATCTCAGAAAGGAAGCAATACTTGTATTGAAATCTAGCTGTTAACTGATGTACGAGGAACATTACCTGTTATTTAATGACTAGTATATTCATGCTGATGTCGTTTTTATTTTTATTTTTGCCTTTTAAGATAAATCTCTTTTGTCTCTAACTGAAGTGCTCTTTTGTAGAAGAGGCTCTTAATTCTTGTGCTGCAAAAAGCTTTGAGCTCCAGTTAAGTCAATAAGATCATCATCTCTCACTTCAAACACGAATGTCGCCTAGCCATCGCTTTAGCATCATCCTGCTCTCTCTTTATCGGCAGAGATAGATCAGTCTCAGCAAAGAGAGTGTGGAGTCTGCGACTTTGAATCCAGAGAAAGAGTATTTACTTAGACTTGGCGAAGAGCCTTCTGGGAAAAATGAGCTTTTGATCTAGTCCTGATGTGGTTGGAACGGTCTCTACCCTCCAGTTAGGCTTTAATGAGAGCTGAAACCCCATGGGCTTGGGTCTTGATGCAAGCCAGTGTCAGATTTTAAATGAGTAAAGGCACAAGCGAAACACACTCGCCTGATGAAGTGGACGGTGATGTCATTGATATGGAAACTTTAGCTGTGGCCAAGCACAATGTTTAGGGCTTCGCGTAGGGTCATAAAATGAGCTCATAGGGCAGTTTCCCCATACGTTCTTGGCGTACCTTGTTCTCGTTTTCAGAGTCCAACAAGCCTTTTATGTACATTATTTAAACCTTATTTTGAAGTCAGGACTTGATTGATTGGCTTAAAATGAATCGCCAGAAGCGCCACTGTAGATTACAATAATTACCATTAATTTATTTGATGTTGCTATTTAAAATTGAAGCTCTTCAATATGTACTGTCATTAATGATTTTTGATCTGTTTCTGAGTGGATTTTTGTGCTTGAAGCTTTTCTAAAAACCTTGTTTATAGTTTTGTTTATTTGTTTTGTTTTGTTGCTTATGAATATCTATGTTATTAGAGATCAAGCTCTCAGTCCTGCTCTCTGCAGCCTTATGGTTTGCACCAACATTGTTGGTCCTAAATCCCTGATATTTTCAGCAAACACTGAAACTTCTGATCCCTATGGCCTCTCCTGTAATCCCACTTAACCAGCACTTCAAGACTGCATGAAGACAGATTGAGAATCAAGATTTCCTCTTAAAATCCCTGTCAGGAGATTGGCTCTGAGTTCAGGGCATCTTTCTGTTTATCCCGCTGAATCCTGACTCTCATTATTCCTCCACATCTGCTGACAGTTTAGCTCAAACCTCCACGATAAGGATGTTTTAAGGACACATTCTCACATTGAGCTGTATAAAATGGATTTTTATTGTTTGTTTAGCCATATTCTTCTCATTTCCAAAGGGCAAATTTGAGGAATTTCAAATTCCTCAGCACTTAGAAGGCATGTTTTCATGTTTGTGTTATTTAAAAAGATTAAACATTAATGCACTCGTGCCTTTGCGCAAAGGAAGAGTTTTTGAATATGTAAATATTTTCAAACTGATCATATACAGCTCTTATTTTGGTGTGATTCATTTGAGTGAAGTTTGAATATGTGGCATTAATTTGTATTGTAGGCTGCAGCTCTGGTTTCATGTATGTCGGAATGGACATATCTTTCCCATTACTTTTTTAAACAAAACATTGTGGCTAATATTTTATGTTGCCTTGACAAAGCCAATATACTGAGCTATTAAATATCCTATAGTTCAGTGGAAAATTTCTGACTGTATTTCCTGTTTTCAAGCTGTCAACCAAACACCTTATAATTGTCTAGTTTATTAGACTAACTACATAAGACTTAATATTAAGACATAACTTTAAACCAGATCTGTATGTCAGCTCAAGAGTGTTAAGCACAGATCATTAATGCCCCAAATGTTTGAGAACGAGCTCTTAAACTACATTCACTGTGAGCTTTGTAACTTCTGAAACATAGTTTTGACATTGATCAAGCTTCAACAGTAATTGTGTGTTTGAGAGGAAAAGGGAATACATTCTTCATCTCCATTTTTATAAGTTCTGAGTTTTAAACTCCATCTCATGTCAGTTGTTTTAAATGTAAATAATTGTTCAATCCTGTCTGAATCCTTTTTTTTTTCCTTCTTTTGTCTGAAACAGTTTGTTAGCCAGTGATGATTATGTGAATGATTTATGAATTGAATATCTGTTTGATTTGGTCATTTTTGTTGTAAATATGAATTTTTATATAATAATAATTCACGCTTGATTTTTATTCTTTACTGTCCATAGCATAATTATTTTTCATTGCTTTATGTATTGTGTACAGATTTGTAATTGACAAAGTGTTGAAAATCATGGCAATTTTTGTACTGTCTTTGAAGTAGAAGTGTAGCTAAGGTCACTGACCCTGTTTTAATAAAGGAATTGCATTTGTGATTTTGCAAATTATGCAGTGTTCGTTTGTATACATACTGATCATGTCAATACAAAACAACACTAACAAGTTTAATTCAGGGAATAGGTGTACAGTATGAAAGATACAATTTTAACAGTGTATTCTGCACTTCTGCAGACCAGACATTATTTCACTTTATTCAGATGGTGTCATTTATTTTCATAAATTCAACAGTTATAATATTTTCCATCATCAGACAGGATGAGATTAGGATGAGCTGTATCAGGATCCAGAGTCACATCCACTGCGAGAGAGGGAATATCAGATGTTGATGTATTTAAAAGTGAACTGAATAAACTTCAACTATTATTAATTGTTAAAGTGAGAGATCTGTGCATATCAAACAATGTACCTGCATATGAGCGCATCCTCTTAAACTCTGTGGAGAAAAATGATGATAAAGGGATTATCAGTCCTATATCTATCATCAAAGAATTTACTTTCGGTTATATTTAAGAAAATGTAATTTATATCACATGTTTATGTATAGTATCAGTAATATGCATTTCTGCTTTGATTATATAATTTATATATTTTTATAATATATATATATTTTTTTTTCATAGATATGAGATATGATTTTCCCCATTTTCCCAACACCTTTTTATCTCCATGATGTTGTTTTGTACTTTGTGCATTTTGTTTGTGGTATTTAAAAAACTATTTTATAAAAAAAAATGATACTCCCAGATTACATTATATAATTATTCTTGATCATTTTGCAGCAGGCTTGTCAAGTTTGATTTATCCTTTTATTTCCTTTAGAAAATATTGTCAAAAAAAAAAACTATATATATTTGCTCTCCAGTTGCTCAATAATACAAGAACTGATCAAATGGCAAATTAATGAATATAAATTTGATATTTAATTACGGTTTGACTGAGTTTGTCATCTAGAGTCTGCTAAGTCAGAGCTGTTCTGATGGTGTTCAGACTCACAGGAGTGTTAACACTGATATCAGACCACTGCTTAGTGTTGACAGGTTTGCACATGGATGAGTAACTCTATAGGATGAGAAATTCTTTAACATTAGGAACAGAGTTGTCCTGTGATGTTCTTCATCTAGTATAGACACAGAAAGCACTGATCCTGTATGAGGTGAAGGTGATCTTCAGTGTGTGAGAGCTGCTCCAGCCCAGTGTCTGTCCTCTTGAGCTCAGTGATCTCCTTCAGTAGCTCTTCAATGAGCTCTTCTCTTGTTTCTCCGCTGCTTTCTGAATCTCCTCCATCTTCTCCAGCAGCTCAGCCTGACATCTCTCAATGGAGCGCATAAGAGCGGTAAAGAGCTCAATGCTGTCAGCTTTCTCTTTCTCTATGTTTTG
>NC_133361.1:51592477-51727548 GCF_049309525.1 Garra rufa
CAGAATTTAATATCTACTGTGGATTTTACATGTTTGTTGGATTACGATGTGCTAGTTCTGTGTGGAAACCAACCCAAGCGTCAACTTTTTAAGCGTCTCAGCTGTTTTCCAGAGAGCTCTAATGTTACTCTACACTAGAGGGCAGCACTAAAACACTTTAAAAGAAACAACAACAATGTGCTCCCTGAGACAGGAAAAGGTTTTATTATCTTGCCAGTAGTCGTGAAGAAATTTAATTTGCACATTGAGCATCAAGAAGAGTGAGTATAGAGAACACATTACTTCTTGTATCACAAAAGGCAGTTTTCAAGGTGCTGCATAGTCGGCTATGCTGCTGAATGTTATTTTAATACAATGAAATTTCGCTTTCCTCAGGCAGGCTTTATATGCCAGGCAGTGGCCTTCTTTAGTCTTTTCTCACATAGCACAGCAAGTCTTTCTGTTTTAGAGTGACACACTCCATTCTTAGACTGCTGTCCCACTTTAGCTTTTAATGAAATCAGGAATAGTATTCCCTCTCCTCTTCCTCTCTTACGTCTCCTGCACATTTGTCCAAAACAGCAGCTGGCAACCACAAGCTCCACTGAACACAATGAATCAATTCCAGGCCATAAGGCTGTACCCGTGGCCAATAAATCTCAATAATAGAAGTTTAATCACTCGACTTACCAGGAATCCATTTAAGAAAGTTATGGATGATCATGGATAGTGTTTTAAGTGACAGAACGGGGAACATGTTGAAGGATGTTCATTTTCTAGATGAGAATTACAGTGGCAGTGAGAGGAGAGGGTGACCAGATCATCTTTACTGATTATGTAACAGCAATAACAGGATGAATCCATAGGCTACACGTTTAGACATTTCCTGTTCACTTTGATCCAATCAAACATCTCCGAACTCATTGGATGTGGCTTCATTATGCAATAACACCAACAAAATGATATTTTAATCAAGGAGGCTTTGAAATAATGAGCCTTTTTAAAAACTGCTCTTCAAAGATGGGAAAGAATCCTTAAATCAGACAGTCTGTCTTCCATCAATTAATCCAAACTATCTCTAATCCAGAGTGTTTGGGATCTAAGCAAAAACAGCTAAATTGGAGTCAGTTTTTACTTAAAGTTTGAAATATCATAAAGCCTCCAGAAAGACAGAAATCCCCACATAAAACATGATCGTTAGGGATTATTTGATATAAATCTGTGTTAATCTTCAGGAGTTGGCCTGGGTCTCTTATACACGATTTTTCTCATCCTCCTCACGCGTGGCGTATAAGTGTGTGTGTGTGTGTGTGTGTGTGTGTGTGTGTGTGTGGAGGTGTGGAGGTGGATTACACATAAAAGGGTGACCCTGTAGACTTGCTGCGAAATGATGAGTTCATGCTTATCCAGGACACTAATCTCCCCCTGTGCTCCGGTGATTTCACGCTTCACCAGGGACAGTGTGGGATCAAGGGGGATTCCAAGGTTTCGACACTTACCTGTCCGGGATGCTCATAAATGAGGAGAGGAATGTGAACAAATATGTTGCCACAACTTGGTTTTATCATAAAAATCATTTTATAATAAAAACACACAATCTCACAATTTATACTTTCTTCTTGGAATTATGAGCGTTACACTTATTATTGAGAGATATAGACATTTTACCTCACAATTCTCAATTCTTGCTGTTTTTTTTTTTTTAGTTAACATCACAACTCAGTTTTTTTCTACCACACAATAAAAAAATAAAAGGGTAATTGTGACTTTTTCTCTCATAATTCTTACTTTTTTTCTCAGTCTTAGTTTATACCTTGCAAATATGACTTTTTCTCCAAATTGCGAGAAAAGGGACAGAATTGTGAGATATAAATTCAGAAGTTTGAGATAAAAAGCCTTTTATTCTTTATCTGGTGGTGGGAACATGCTTCCATAAATCAGTTAAAGATTTTTATGTGTGCCATAATTTTTTTATTTTTTATAAACTTTTGTGAACTATACATTTTTAGAAATTTTCAAAAAGTTTGAAAATCTGATATTGGCATATATATTGTGAAAATATTCACTATTCAATATGAAACGACATTGATATGTACTTTGTGGGGATTTTTTGTGCTGACCTATTTCATATACAAAAGAGGACATTTTAAAGAATGCGGGTAACCAAACTGCTGACGGTAGCCATTAACTTCCATATAGGAAAAAAAAAAATAAATACAATGGAAGTCAATGGCTACAGTCAAATGTTTGATTATCAACATTCTTCAAAATATCTTCTTTTGTGTTTAACAGAAGAAACTCAGATTTGGTACGAATGTAGGCTGAGTGCATGATAACAGAATTTTAGTCTAAAACCTAAAAAAAAAAAAAAAAAAAAACAGATCATGTAAGCAATTTTTTCCCCCCAGTCTTCCTATAGTATGGATAAGAGTTATATGGATGAGAGATATAGTTAGACGCAGACCCCCTATCTTGTATCCTGCATACTTGCTTACCTAAGCACTCCGGGTATTTTTTCAGACAAGGCTATATGAAGTCTAGCTCACATTGGTTTGACATGAGGCGGGTGTTGTCTCCACCTCCCTCGCATGAGTGCAGCCCACCCCTGTTGTGTAGGCTAAACCCCCACCTCTTGTTGTCCCCACGTTAATAGCGAGATGGAGATATAGAGAGACGCGTCCTGCGGATGGAAAGGCACATTACAGAGGAAAAGCGGTTCATTTCGAGGGCTTTATTGATGAACTTAATTGATTCTTAAGGTCTACATCTCCCCTTTATCTTTTGTTTCTTATCATTACTGATTTTTTAACCGCCAACCTGAAGTTCATCGTTGTCATTTTGGCCGCCGGGATGGTGGCGTTTATCGGAGCGGTTATATGCATCATCGCCGCGGTTCACAGCGGATCTCCACCGGCATCCGCTGCCGCAGCGCAGCCCCTGGCTGACAACCATTCACTCTCTCCGGGCGCAACCGGGAAAGCTTTTTCCACCGGGTCCGTCGCCCGAGCAGGACCGCTGGACGCTCTTCACGGTACTGATGCCTCCAGTAGGGAACGAGGAGGACCGGAGGCGCCAACCTTCTACGGTTTAACGGGACTAGGAACCGGAGGTAGCGAGCAGCAGGTCACGTACTCACGACTCATCTGCACCCCTGTGCCCGCCGGCAAGTGCAACCCGAAAAACTTTCAGCAACAAGCGGACGACCAGTCGTTGTACGCGGGAGAGGACTGGGGGTACCTGCGCACCACCGCCGAGGAGCTCCGGCAGACCGTCCTACAGCAGAAGGATGAGATCCTCACGGATCAGAGAACCATACGGGAGCTAACGGGAAAGCTTTCGGAATGCGAGAGTGGCTTAAAGGGACGAAAGGTCCCGGAACGGAGCGCGGCACTTGGGGACGCGCGAAAAGAGAATAAGGAGCAACTCATGATGCGGGACGATGCGGGGTCCTCGAAGCGGTCGACTCATGCGATGGAGGAGCTGGTGCATGCCATAACTCAAATGAAAGACCGCATTGAGAAACTGGAGGTAAGGAAGGCGCAAGACCTATACATGAGATATTTTAACAAGGTGCTCGTAAATATGTGCAGGAGAGAATCAACAGTTTTATGGGTCGATAATAAATAAGGATGGCTGAGATTATAAAATCTATTAAAAATGTTTGCAATCATGTTGGTTTCACATTTGTTTTAACAGTGAGCATATACTACTTTTCTAAAAAAATAAAAAAAACACCCAATTAAAAACATTTAAAGTAACATATTTGTGAATTGTTTTGCATGCAATAAATGTTTTTAAAATTGTGAATAATATTTTCTTACAGTTTTTTGTCCTTAATCATAGCTTTTTAGGAAAACGTCAAAATATGTAAATTTGTCTTATAAAAATGTAATTATAAGTCACATGACAGCAAAATGGCTCCCTGCATGTTTGTTACGTCATGTCTTTTATTTGACGGATAAGTTTTTTCATATAACTGTTTTAACCTACATAGATAATATTTTTTTACCAAAATTCCTTACATTTTTACATTTTATTTTTTTAAAGAACAAAACAATTAGTTATTGAGTTTTAAGCACCTTAAGATATTAAAAAAATAAATAAAAATCCACTTACGCAGCGTAGCCTACATCATTGACCTGTTTATAAAGTGCTATATATTACTGTCTGACCTGTTGATAGACGCGATTAGTATCATAGGAGCCTTATATTTGCTGTTTTGAACACGTTGTGCTGCAGTGTGCTCGTAAACTTCATCTCTCCTGTGAGCCGTTCGTTTGCGTTTCAGCTCACGTACGATCGCGCTCCAGTGCAGTGATTTATCGCTGTGCGCTAGATGCGCGTCCCTGATTGGGTTTCCATGGAAATATAGGCTGCGTGCGCAGTTTTTATGGTTTATGAGCCGATAGAAGGAACAAATTACATCTCCATCAGGACCACCTCTAGCGCATCTGATTAACCTCCATCTAACCCAAATCTATCAATCTAATATTAATCTGCATGTAGTACTAGAAGGTAAATAGAGCATAACAGTAGTAAATAACCTGTTCTTTGCATCAAAAGAAAATGAAATGGTTAATACTATATTATATTATTATTATATTTCAGAGTGTAAACCAAGAATAGCCTATTTTTAGTATTCTCCAATCAGTAACTACAGCATGTTTGACAGCAGGGGAGAGATGAGAAACATGACACACTCCACTGAAAGCATATTATGGAAACCTGCAGCTGTGAATGGCAGCTCTGCAAGCTATAGCTGGCACAGATGACTTTGACTTTACCACAGAATAGAATAGAATTCGTTATTGCATGCAACTGGAGAAGTACTGTATTGTGATGATTTGTAATTAGTCACCTTATTAAAGGGATAGTTCACTCAAAATGCAAATTCTGTCATGAATGTTCCAAATCTGTGCGTTTCTTTCTTCGTCTAAACACAAAAGAGGATATTTTGAAACCAAACATTTCTGGTCCCCACTGACTTCCATAGTATGGATGTCAATGGGGTCCAGAAACTCTTTGGGCCTATATTTTTCAAAAACATTGTAGCAGAAGAAATAATTAAGACAGGCTTGGAACAACTTGAGGGTGAGTAAATGATGACAGAATTTGCATTTTGGGTGAACTATCCCTTTAAATATCCAGCCTGATATGATGCATCATGAAATCTTAAATATGCCAATGGGCCAGAACATCCAATACTCATAAAATATTGACTTCTCATGCTATTAAAGTTAAATTTCATTTGATTACTGTTTTGTTTGCAGTCTGAAATGGCATCACCAGCATTCAATCACACAGACACAAGCTCACAGAAAGCAGCAGGTGCTGCTCGTATGCCAATGGCAGCTGCACAGAGACGAGTGGAGGATCTGGAAGGGGAACTGAAGAGAAAGATAAAACTGCTGGAGGAAGAGAGGAAAGCACTGCGGAAAGAGACACAGAAACACCAAGAGCATATTGACTTTGGACTGGACACTGTACACCAACGGATAAGCAGCTTGGAGAAAGGTGAGGCAGAGGTCGAATTTACTGCCGGAAGTTATATTGATTAAAAAGAGATATATTACCAAGAGCTTCTTAAAGGGGTAGTTCAACCAAAAATGAAAAAACCTTATCAGTGTTTACTCATCCTCAGGTTTTGTTGTAAAACTGTATGACTTTGGGGAATAAAGGAGATATTTTGAGTGTTAAGTAAATGCTGCAGTGTTTTTTGTATGTACTGTATTTATTGTCTATACAATGGAAATCAGTGGGCTCCATTTTGGTTTGATTCCCAGCATTCTCCAGAATATCTTCTTTACAGTTTTGAAACAACATGGGACTATGTAAATGATGAGAAAACTTTCCTTTTGTGGGTGGACAAAGGAATGTATAATATAAACAAATTATGATAATTCATTACAGGAATGTTCTGAGTTCAAAACAAGTTAAGTATTTTTGATGTTCTGTAAATATTTATTATTTGAGCTGTTGTTAAATTGTTCTTGTAAAAGTGGGTCTACCTGATGAATTCAGTTATACAATACAGCTGCAAGCATTACTGGAGTTCAAGCATTTTAACATTTTAAGGCATTTAAGCACATATAAAAAAAGACATTATGTAGCAAGCCTTTTTTTTTTTTTTTGCAAATACAGGTAATTTACCACAGAAATATTATGTTTTGCAACGTTAATGACTGTTATAGCGCCAGCTGCGGTCTGATCTCCTTAAAACTTTGCATGCTTGTTTAGAACTTGTTTAGAAGTTTTGAGTTTTCCTATAGGCTTTATGGGATTTTTCAGACAGGTCCATTTTCTCAACAACCCTGTTATAGCTTCCCAAAGGGTAAATGCAGTGTTTTTTTCCAGATTGAGCGAAAAACCTAGGACTAGTTCGCAAAAGTAGGTTTTTTACATCTCCTCAATCATTTAACAAAAGATTTAATTGACAGCAGTGGTTCTAGAGGCAAAGTGTCTGGAAGGGGGAGTTCTATCATATGATAAGAATTTAGCTTTTAAGTGTGGAAAAACAGCACAATGCACATCATTTATGCTCTCGAAAAATGCGATATTGCCCCCCAGAGGCCGATTTCTTTCAAATTTCTCACAGACCTTTGTGGCTGTGAGTCAAACAGGCCTAACGAGTTTCGTTCTGATCGGCCTTTATTAACCATGTCTAATAGGTGCTCAAACTTCATCGGCCAATGGCGGCCATTTTTTGTTAGATATGCAAATGTCCTTGTAGACACGTGTGGCACTTTGTGCCACGACCGTGCACTGAGATTTTCACATTGATAGGACAAATGTTTTTTTTTCACCAAGTGGCCAAGCTCCGTGATTTTTTTTTTCTCCTGCAACCTCAGATTGAGCTCTTACACAAGTCTCCTGAGTTTGACGAAGACATCTCATTCCATTCAGAACAAGAGTTATAGGCATTTTACTAAAAGTGGCTCTGCCCCTTTTGAACGTTTTGGCATCCGATTGGTTTGGTACTGATCACGCGAAAAACCTAGGACTAGTTCGCAAAGGGATGCCAAAACGTTCAAAAGGGGCAGGGCCACTTTTAGTAAAATGCCTGTAATGCCTGTCCTGAACGAAATGAGATATCTTTGCCAAACTCAGGACACTTACATAAGAACTCAATCTGAGGTTGCAGGAAAAAAATTGCGGAGCTTGACCACTCGGTGGTTTTGCCAGGCTCACGGTCAAATCTGAGGTTTGCTTTTTGTCCGGCATGAGCCAAGGATTTCAAAAACATAAGACACTTAAGCCTGCGACTGACAGTTTTAGGAGTTATGAGCGATTTCGTACTTTTGATTGCTGTAGCGTCCCTGTCAGGCCGATTGGGGTGAACCTTGGTGACATTGTCAGAGGTGTGAGTACTACCATACCTCCAAGTTTCAAGTCTCTATGACTTACGGTTTGGTCTGCATGATCAGTTTTAGGCTACGTGGAGATCGCTGATCCGTGACCATTCTATCAGTTACAATAGTTTCAGCGCTATGCACTTGAACCCCTAATTATCAAAGTAAATCCTATGGCTAAAATAGATTTCCATTTTAAGTGTAATACTTTAGGCACATTTTTGTTTGGTTTTACAATAAGTCAGAATGAATTCTGTTGTAACCGACAGCTGTTTAGAGATGCTGTCGATAGAGCTTAACTTGTATTGAACCTGGAACATGCTTTTAGAGCATTATCCAGTGTTGTCTTCTATGTGCTTAGGTTTAATTAATCCATTTTTTGTCATTCATTCTCTCTGTGTTTCTCTGTCTTCCTGTTTCTTACATTATTCTCACAGGTGTCTCCGAGAACAAGTTCCCAGAGGGTTACAGGCTCTCGTTCCCTGTACGCAGCACTTCAATGTATGCTATCATAAAGCAGGAAATCCCAGCCCTCCACACTCTGACTGCCTGCATGTGGATCAAACCTGCAAAGAGCATCTTGGGAACAGTAGTTTCTTATGCTGTTTCTAGCCAAAGCCACGAATTTGTGCTTCAGCAGTTGGTTCATGGGCCCATTGAGCTCATCATTAATAATGAGGTACAGCATCACAGAATCAACTTTGACAGACAGGGAGTTGTGAAGGAATGAATGATTCTAGTTCTTCTTAGTAATTTAACTTAGAGTTGAAGTCAAAAGTTTTAATACACCATGCAGAATCTACAAAATGTTATTTATTTTACAGAGGGATTATACAAAATGCATGTTGTTTTTTATTTAGTACTGACCTGAATAAGATTTTTCCTATAAAAGATGTTTACATATAGTCCACAAGAGAAAATAATAGTTGAATTTATACAAATGACCTTGTTCAAAAGTTTACATACACTTGATTCTTAATACTGTGTTGTTACCTGAATGAAACTGTGTTTTTTGTTTTGTTTAGTGATAGAGTCCCTTGTTTGTCCTGAACAGTTAAACTGCCTGCTGTTCTTCAGAAAAATCCTTCAGGTCACACAAATTCTTTGGTTTTTCAGCATTTTTGTGTATTTGAGTCCTGTCCAACAATGACTATGATTTTGAGATCCATCTTTTCACACTGAGGACAACTGAGGGACTCATATGCAACTATTCAAATGCTCACTGATACTTGAAAACTTTTGAATTTGAAGATCAGGTTAAATATCACTTATTTTGTCTTCTGGGAAATATGTAAGCATCTTCTGTAGCTTCTGAACTGCTGTACTAAATGGGAAAAAAAAAATATATATATATATATTTAGGCAAAACAAGAAAAATTTACATATCTTTATTCCGTTCAAAAGTTTACACCCCTGGTTTTCGATGCATTGTTTTTCTTTCTGAAGCATCAGTGAGCCTTGGAACCTTTTGTAATAGTTGCATACTCCCTCAGGTGTCCTCAGTGTGAAAAAATGGATCTCAAAATCATACAGTCATTGTTGGAAAGGGTTCAAATACACAAAAATGCTAAAAAACAAACAAAAAAACAAAAAACAAAGAATTTGTGGCACCTAAAGGTTTTTTCTAAACAACAGCGGGCAGTTTAACTGTTCAGGAACTGTTCAAAAGGACCAGCTCATAAAAGCCATTTGTTAAAGAGTCAGAATACACTGGTTGTGCTGTTGTTTTAGATACATTTACAAGAACTGGCTTGTAGACCATTCATCCGAGAGTTGGACTACACTGTTTGTGCTGTTTGTTTTTGATACACTAAAAAGAGCTGGCTCTTAAGAGGCATTCACCCAAGGTTCGGACTGTATTGTTTGTGCTATTTGTGACCCTGGACCACAAAACCAGTCATAAGGTTAAATTTTACAAAACTGAGATATATACATCATATGAAAGCTCAATAAATAAGCTTTTTATTGATGTATGGTTTGTTAGGATAGGACAATATTTGGCCGAGATACATCGATTTGAAAATCTGAAATCTAAAGGTGCAAAAAATCAAAATACTGAGAAAAACACCTTTAAAGTTGTCCAAATTAAGTTCTTAGCAATGCATATTACTAATCAAAAATTATTTTGATAGGTTTACAGTAGGAATTTTACAAAAAAATCTTCATGGAACATGATCTTTACTTAATTTCCTAATGATTTTTGACATAAAAGAAAAATCAATAATTCTGACCCATACAGTGTATTTTTGGCTATTGCTACAAATATACCCCAGTGACTTAAGACTGGTTTTGTGGTCCAGGGTCACATTTGTTGTTGAGTCAATGAAATGAATGGAGTCGTTTTGCAGTCAAACTGAACTGGTTGAGCTATAGATGCAGTTTCTGTGTTGCACCGGATGGTAGTGTTAATATTAACTGTTTAATGCTTCAGTTATGTTGTACGCTGCTTAAAGGGAACAGTGGATGCCCATTTTAGTATGATTATATAAGTTGATATGATTCTTTAGGGTCTTTATGAAATGTCTGCAACATACTTTGGTTAAAATTCTTCAATGATCGTGTAAAACAACACCCCTTTTACCTTGTCAAAAACAGCTCAGTGCATATCTCTTTAAATGATAATGACCGACTGCTCACCTCGCCCCTCTCTTCCATTTTTTGTGTATTTGGTGGTGCGTTACTATCAAAAACAAAACAAATCCACTGCATCCTCAGAGAAAATGGCGGACAGCATACAACTGGCTGAGGGTGGAAATATGCTAATACAGGACAGTCTGTTAGTGGTTATAGGTGGGGTTTGAGCAGTATGATAACTGAGATTGATAACTGAAATCTGTTTAGGTTTCTAGGGATTAAAAAAAAGGAGTGAATGGATTTTTTATTATTGTAGGGTGGTTGTGTCCACACACTGACACATTTACCTGCAAACACCATGCGAGTTTTGCATGAGATGCCCCTTTATAAAATAAAAACAATGTAATGATTAAAAAAACTGAATTGATATCATTATAGTTAATGTCTATGGTGTGAACAGCCCTTAAAAGAAAAGAGAATTGTTAGGATACGTTCTATTAGGATTTGTAACAGATGTTTTTAGTAAGAGGTGAACAGATGCTTAGCTTGACCTCTGACTGCTCTTATTGTCTGCTAAAGCGATTGAATTGTTTTGCGTGTGTTCGTGTTTTCCAGAGATGTAATAGTGGACAGTAAGATAATCTCCCAGGCTCATGGATCTCGGGATCAGTTTTTGGATTGTAATGTGAATATTTTTTGATCCTCCATCCTGTAGGTGGCGCCGTTACCTCTGAACTTAACAGTGGGCAGATGGCAGCATATGTGCGTGAGCTGGAACCGGAGAGCTGGAGCGTGGCATGCCTACTTAGGGGGCAAACTAAAGCTTGAAGGAAGTGACCTGGCAACCCGTCACAGCATCCGACCGGGAGGAACTCTCATACTTGGCCAAGAACAGGTACGTCATGTTTTGGCCGTTGTAACAGGTTGCCAGACGGTGGTAGGTCAAGATGAGCAGCTTTTGGTATTCACACAGCATGTAAAAGTCACCATCAAAACAAAGCAAATCCGAAACACACCCTTTTGTTTATCCCTTCCTTTCCTTTACCTTTCCCTGCCCTTTTCATCCCTCTCTTGTTAAACTCCAGTGTACTTATCCTTTCATTAGACCTAGTAGGGCTTAAAGTCAATCTTTGTTCTGTTCTGTTGTAGTCTGAGGTTGTGCTTTTAAGCTGTGGACTGGCTATGATAAACAAAATTATAAGGAAAACCGTGTTTCCAATGATGTTTCATTTTGTAAATAAATTTTCTAGGAATTCCCTGAGCTGGTACATACTACATTGTACTACCACTAGCTGTTTCTGGGACCATTTTTTTTATTTAATATGGAAAAATGTTTCACTATTTAAGAAACGGTTTTATTGTTGTTTAAAGTTTAAAGGGTTAGTTCACCCAAAAATGAAAATGAGCCCATTATTTACTCACTCTCAAGCCATCCTAGGTGTATATATGACTTTCTTCTTTCAGACGAATACAGTTGTTGTTAAAAAAAAAATAAAAAAAAAAAGTCCTGGCCCCTCCAAGTTTTATAATGGCAGTGAATGGGTGTTGAAATTTTGAAGCCCAAAAAAGTGCATTCATCCATCATAACAAGTGCTGCACACAGCTCCGCGGAGTTAATAAAAGTAATCTGAAGTTAATTGATTGCATTTTTGTAAGAAAAATATCCATATTTTAAACTTTATAAACCGTAATCTCTAGCTCGTACGCGCATTTACGAGAGAGTGGCATTCCAGCGCATGCAAAACAAAACACCGGCCATGAATTAGAAGTACATGTGTATTTTTCTTACACAAACGCATTGATTCACTTTAGAAGACCCTTATTCACCCAGAGCCATGTGGAGTAATTTTTATGATGGATGGATGCACTTTATTGGTCTTCAAAATCTCAACATTCATTTACTTCCATTATAAAGCTTGGAAGAGCCAGGACATTTTTTTAATAAGAATCCAATTGTATTTGTCTGAAAGAAGAAAGTTGTATACACCTAGGATGGATTGAGGGTGAGTAAATTTTATTATTTAGGTGAAATTTTGAATTAGAAAACAGAAACAGTGTAGAATAGAAAAACTGAAATATTTTGAAAACAAATATATATATATTGTATTGTATTGTATACATTTTACATTGTATTTCCTGTCTCCTGCAGAGCTCAATGGGCGGTCTTCGTTTCGAGGCATCACGGGCTATGGTGGGAGAGCTGTCTGACTTTAATATGTGGGACCGGCCGCTCTCTCACACGGAGCTCTATGCTCTTGCCCACTGCAGCACAGGGATGCTTGGTAACTTAGTCCCGTGGACCAGCCGTGAAGTGGAGGTTTTCGGAGGAGTCACCAAGCTACCGGCCGATCATTGTGAGCATCGCACCAGCGCCAGACAGTGATGGGCTCCTGAGGGCTCATTTAAGGGTCAGAGAGTCAAAGACAGGGTGTTTAGAGATAGCAAAGATTCATCAGAGAGCAAAACACCGTGTTGATTTCTTTAAGGCAAAGTTTTTTGTTAGGGTTAGGGGTTTGTTCAAACACCGCTAAGTATTAAACAACAGCGCATACTGTAACTCGTCCCACACCATTTGTGCTACAGACAAGAATAATACCTCAAATCAAGCGGCTCGTTGAGGAGAAGTGTGCTCTTATTTTTCTAAGCAATCAAACCTGTGATTTTCACTTGGCAGATGATGAAATGGTTACAAATATTCTAGACTTAGGATAGTTCATTCAAAAATGAAAATTCTGTCATCATTTACTCACCCTCAAGTTGTTCCAAACCTGTATGAGTTTCTTTTTTCTGTTGAACACAAAATAAGATATTTTAAGAATGCTGGTAAACAAACCATTAAAAGTAACCACGGACTTTCGTGGATATACTCAACTGTGTGTTTGCCAACATTTTTCAGAATATCATATTTTGTTGAATGGTAGAAAGAAACTCAAGCCTAGTTCAGACTGTCAGCCCAAATCTGATTTTGTCTATATCCGGATAGAATCTGATTTGAATAACTGACTGTCCACACAGCAGATCACAACTGTTCATATCCAATTTGTGTGAAGAAAGCTGGAATGTGCAACTGTTCTGTGCTGCTGTCTCCGCTGGTTTCAAAACTCAGAGGTGCGCATACTAGCCGTATACTGTGTTTTCCTGCATGACTTGCAGTTCGCAACAACACAAGCTTTTTCTGCAAAGACGTTTATTATATTTTCCTCAAAAACGTCTGACGTGTTTGCGTTTTACGTGGCGGTCAGACTGAAGTGGATTTCCATAAATTTCAAGATTTCAAACCACATATGAATTTATCTTGAAACAGATTTGCACAGATCGGATTTTATGTAGTTCGTTGTTGTTCAGACTACCTAAATATGATTGGATTTCAATCTGATTTGCATAAAAATTTGGGCTGACAGTCTGAACATGGCTTGGTGTGGAACAATTTAAAGGAGTAGTTCACTTTCAAAACAAAAATTTACAGATAATGTACTCACCCCCTTTTCGTCCAAGATGTTTATGTCTTTCTTTCTTCAATCGTAAAGAAATGGTGTTTTTTGAGGAAAACATTTTAGGATTTCTCTCCATATAATGAACTTCAATGGTGCCCCCGAGTTTGAACTTTCAAAATGCAGCTTCAAAGTGCTCTAAATGATCCCAGCCAATGAAGAAGGGTCTTATCTAGCGAAATGATCTGTTATTTAAAAAAAAAATACAATTTATATACTTTTTAATCTCAAATGCTCATCTTGCCGAGCTACATAAAATGAGGTTAAAAAGTATATAAATTGTATTTATTATATATTTTTTTTTAAATAACCCATCGTTTTGCTAGATAAAACCGTTCTTTCCTCAGCTGTAATCATTACAGCTCTTTAAAACTGCATTTTGGAAGTTCAAACTTGGGGGCACCATAGAAGTCCATTATATGGAGAGAAATCCTGAAATGTTTTACTCAAAAACATAATTTCCTCACGACTGAAGAAAGAAAGACATGAACATCTTGGATGACAAGGGGGTGAGTACATTATCTGTAAATTTTTGTTCTGAAAGTGAACTACTCCTTTAAGGATGGCCAAATGACAGATTTTTCATTTTTGGGTGAACTAATCCTTTAAGATACAGACCCATTTACCATTACTTGGAGAATTTCTTTGAGTGAAATAGAAGAATCCACACAACAGAAAGTTTCATGACAGGGCAAAACATTTTCAAACAGATTTTTCAGTGAGTACAAATTGGTCATGTGGAATCGCCATGTGGACAAAGTGACTTTTGTGTGAGACATACATTGCTACATTGTTGACAAAGGATTTATTTGATTGATGTCTGTCTTTCTTCAGTCGTATAGAAATTGTTTTTAATTTTCATTTTTATTTTTTAAGGAAAACATTTCAGGATTTCTCTCCATATAATGGACTTCTATGGTGCCCCTGAGTTTAAAATTCCAAAATGCTGTTTAAATGCAGCTTCAAAAGACTCTAAATGATCCCAGCCGAGGAAAAAGGGTCTTATCTAGCGAAACAAGTTATTTTCTAAAAACAAATCTACTTCAAAATCTGACAAAATAGGACAAAATCGTCCTACATTGCTGTTTTACCATTTTTTTTTGTAAAAAGACGTTCGACCTTCTTTGCATGTTTACTTTGTAAACTCTGGGTTGGTACTTCTGCAGCGATGTAGGGTGCTTTTGAATTTGGAGGAGAAGATGAGATGGAAGTTTTTCGACATCATTTTGCTAGATAAGATCCTTCTTCCTTGTCTGGGATCGTTTAGAGCCCTTTAAAGCTGCATTTTGGAAACTCGGGGGCACCATAGAAGTCCATTATATAGAGAGAAATCCTGAAATTTTTTCCTGAAAAAAAACATAATTTCTTTACGACTAAAGAAAGATGGATGACAAGATGTCTGTTAATTGTTGTTCTGGAAGTGAACTACTTCTTTAATGTGACCACATCTAGGGTTCAGAATATCATATCTAATCATATCCAGTATCACAGAATTGAATGCAATGCCCTGAAAACAAACCACAACTCTTTTGCATCACAGGGACGAGTTTTGCGCGGGAGAGCATCTCTCTGTTTACATTACTTACATCTTATATACTAGTTCTACCTTGTTGAACATCAGAGTGGCAAATATCGATGTAAACATTTGATGTGGGATCTTCAGGCTCTGTGCTTGATGAAAGGATTTATTTTTTCTCAAAGTTCAAAGCAAATATTTGCATACTCATTCAGATTTGTTGTTATTTATACAGTGTATTTAATTGAAACACACTCACACAGCTGGGAATTTGTTTGCTTTTAGTCTGCCGTTTTTGTATACTAGGTTTTTCTTGTATGTTTGATCTCTTCAAGTTTTTTTTTAGCTGTTTTTGAATCACACTGTTTCTATGGTGATCACTCCAGCTGACTGAATCCTATTGGTCAGACCAGTCCCGGTTGAATTCTTCTCCATTAAAATCCCTTTAACACCATCAGAATCACATCGAATTAGAGCGAAAAGGGAGCAGTCGGAGGAGGCATTTGGCCAGATGAATACTTCAGCAATATTTCATAGTATAACTACATTAACCTCTAAAGCCATGGTTTTGAAACCCTTTACAATGTGGCATCTAACATGCTTTCTGAGTGTTAAACGTAATCTGCAAATATCTTCATACAAATCTTCTCATGCTGAGAAATTAGCATGTATAGCCTATACAGATTTATACAAAAATCTACTCCACAAAAATTATATTTGTAAAATAAGCACCAAACATTCCGTATGAAGAATGAATAATACTTGCACCATTATATGTACATTCCACCGTCTATCTATCGCTCTTCATAACTGTGACTGTAGCTTTTGTAAATTACGCCGCACATATGAAATGCTTTATGTGGATTATACTCAGTGTGTTATTTATATGTAAAATGCAGCAGGCTGGAAAAGCCTGTTTCGTGGCCTTGTCAAACACAAGAATGTTGTTCCAAAATGCTCAATCATAAGATATCAATATATATATATATATATATATATATATATATATATATATATATATATATATATATATATATATATATAGACACAGATGAACAGAACTGAGATTACTATGGATATGGTTTCATTTTGGTGCAAATAGTTGTTTTACAAGCATGTGGCAATGCCTGTTTGTTTGCATTCAGTGGTCATTTTGTGATGTTTGATTCTCTTAATGTACATTGAACAAGCTTTAAATTGTATTCAGAAAGTTGTATTGAAATGTTACCTTTTCAGGAATATATTTGTTTTGGAATGAAGAAATATCTTGTTGAAGTTGGATATAAAGTTCTCTCATTTTGCTTGAACGTTTTTCTACACTCTGAGGATTTACTCATTTGCATTTTTTTTTTTTCAAATCTTCTATCCTGTAATGTTCATTTCCTGCATTCTGTCTGTCTTTGTCTGTATTGAAATAGAGATCAAATGTATTCAAATCTAAGATGAAATGAGAATTAAAATATATCGCACAACAAACACCAGAGCTCTCTTTCATTTCTCTCTCTCTTTAGGTGTTTTTGTTCCATTTGTGTTTTACTGGAGCACAAGATGAACAAAAATCCAAGATGTGAAAGAATATAAAATGTCTCTCAAGAGGCTGTGCACTATTTCTGTTTATTATTTCCTTTTATCCTTGTACATCTAAAGGTAATTGCATAAATGCATTAGGTAGGTAACAGATTTCAGGCAAGAACACAATATTGTGCGCATGTCTTTATTTATTTAAGGCGAGACACTGCAGGTGAATAGGGTAAAAAAAACTAATAGTTAATACCGTACTTACCCAGTCGATTGATTACTTTGATATTTGCAAACATTTTATTGTATTAGAAATTTTGTAAAATGTTATGTTTAAATATGGCATTGTTTAATTAAATATGAGCTAATTTGAATACGTTTCTAGTGCAAAAATCTAAACACTGGATGAAGTCAGTTTCAAAATTATGGTTTCATTTTTTTGACATATTAGAGTCAAATGTTTTTACAGAGGGAATTTGGGGTATCTCATTTTGTCAATCCATAATTCAGAAAAAACTTAGAACAGACAGGAAACTATATATATATATATATATATATATATATATATATATGTATTACCATTTCTGGGGGAATAAAATGTTGTATAAAATCAAGCAAATTATATATAAACAAATCCCTCTGTAAAAACCTTCAGGATATCGACAGGAATAACAAATGCAAAGTTTGGTGTGTGTAAGTGTTACTGAAGTGGAGGTTTATGGCTCAGTATAGGAGAAAAAACTCATTTTGAGAAAACGGCCTTCAAAACTATGCATTGTAATTGAAAGTGCTATAAAAGAAACATTTAACAGTGTTTTTTTGGATGTTTTCTTTCCACTAGTCTGAAAAAACAATTTATGAAAAACCAAAAAGCCCAAAATCTCAAACTTGATAGGTGCATGAAAAAACTGTGTTTTTGCCTGCAGTGTCTCCCCTTAAGATGTAATTTGATTCTGGAGAAAATTTGTAAAATATGTTTGATTATGAAAGCTTGGTCATTGGCCTTGGACCAGAAAAAAGGTTCGTCTACGAGTATGTCCTAATTTAGTATCGCCCACCTGTCTTTGTGATATTTAACCATTCTGAATCCTCTCTGTCTGTATCAGTATGTTTTGTCTCTTGCAGTGTATTTATTGTATGAGTGGATTAGACAGGGAGTAGTAGATCTTCCATCATCTGTGCCCCAGCCAACAAATTCAACTGACCCAGCTCTCTGAGTACACGTACATCTGTCTCTGTCTGCTTTTATTTTTGCTGTCTCAGAGTCTAAAAGAATCCCAGCACGATTTAACTAAACCCTGTACCCAAGAAGCACAGATCAATAAGCCTGGATGTGTTTTTGAAAGGAGGTCTAGACGTTTTCTATTCATCTAATTGCTCCTCAAGCATTTATTTTTTCCTGTGCTTTTTCCCCCTATTCTCCGAATAGTTGCTTTGTTCTTCTAAGACAGGACAAACAAAGTTTGAGTTGTGTTTCTTTGTGAAATCCTCATTTACAAAGAAAAATAAATATACTAAATTGAATTTAAAATACATTTATTTCGTGCTAAGTATACTACAAATACATTTACATATTATCTACTTGATAAAAATATCCCGCAATTGTACTTTCAGTGTACTAAACTGGTATATTTGAAGTCTGCTAAATTGGGACAACTATTTTTGTACTTAAAGGGATAGTTCACCCAAAAATGAAAATTTGATATTTATCTGCTTACCCCCAGAGAATCCAAGATGTAGTTGACTTTGTTTCTTTAGTACAAGAGAAACAAAGATTTTTTTTTAACTCAAACTGTTGCAGTCTGTCAGTCACATAATGGCAGTCAACAGCTTTGAGAGTCAAAAAACATACACAGACAAAACAAATTAAACCCTGCGGCTCGTGACAATACATTGAGGTCTTAATGCACAAATTCACAGAAGCGATCTGTAGAGTGACGTATACGCAGGGGCGTCGATGCGTCGTTCTGGGCCCTGTGCACTGACTCAGCTAAGGGGCCCCCGCTGTACTACGTTCCGGGGGGGGGGGTTGATCCTCGGGGGCCCTCCCCACACTTGGGGCCCTGGTAATTTAGTCCCCCTTTCCCCCCAACTACGACGCCCCTGCGTATACGCACAACAAATCGTTTCTGCACATGCATATGCCAGAGCACGTTGATGCGCTCGGGACAGTTGGAATTGCGGTGGATCAGAGGTAAAAAAAATTACCTCTGAACACAGACCAATTGTTTTGTGTGTTAAGACCTCAATGTATCGTCACAAGCTGCAGGGTTTAATTTGGTTTTGTCTGTGTGTGTTTTTGACTCTCAAAGCCGTGGGTCCCATTGACTGTCATTATATGACTGACAGACTGCAACACTTTGAGTTAAAAATCTTCGTTTGTGTTCTACTGAAGAAACAAAGTCACCTACATCTTGGATGGCCTGGGGGTAAGCACTTGCTATGCACTTTAATTGTGCGGAAATAACGCTGAAGTCCAACTAAAGTATATTTGATTGTGTTAAAGTGGAACTATTGCAAGTATACTTAAGGTACACTTTAAATATTTTGCATTTAAAGACTGATATTATTTAAAGATCATACAATCCTCATCAATAGTGACATCAAAATAAAATTTAGGCTTGACATTAAGAAATGTGCATTGTGCACAAGTAATACTTCAAATAAAGTTTAATTACAACTTTTTTTTATAACTTTTTTTTTATCAGTAAGTCTCAAGCGATATATCAGAAAATATGCTAACAGACTATACTTAGTATAAAATAGGTGCATTATAAATCTATTACTTTTTTTTACTAGGATAGTTAAAGTGATAGTTTACTTAAAATGAAAATTCTGTCATCATTTACTCACCCTCACGGTCTTCCAAATAAACTACCTTTTCTTTGCTGAACACATACATTTTGATGCTTCTCATTGACTAGTAATTTTTCTTCCATACTATAGTGGAGTGTTTGGTTTTCAAAATATTATTTAATATATCCTATTTTATGCTCAACAGGTAAGTAAATAATGATGTAATGTTTATTTTTGAAAAACCCCTCTAATAGAGATCAGTTAAAGGGATAGTTCACCCCAAAATGAAGATTCTGTCATTAATTATTCACCCTCATGTCAGTCCAAACCCGTACGACTTTCAGTCATCTTTGGAACACAAATAAAGATATTTTTGAGCTTTCTTACCCTGCATAGACAACAACACAACTGACACTTTCAAGGCTCAGAAAGGTAGTAAGGACATCATTAAAATAGTCCATGTGATCAGTGGTTCAACCGTAATTTTACAAAGCTACGAGAATACATTAGTTTGCAAAGAAAACAAAAATAACAACTTTATTTAGCAATTCCTCTCCTTCCAGTCACCATAGCGCCATTGCGGAGAGTATCATGACGCATGCATTTGGTGCTGTTAAAGTCCTCCTGAAATCAAAATTAAAGTTTTTTGGGCTTTTAGTATGAATATATTAGCCATAAGATTATCTATAAGCTAGTGTGCTTCAAAACAATGACAAAATTCGCTTTTACAAGATATGGGCATTCAAAACTTACAGTCTCGTCACTTCCGCCAATATCAACGATTTTGATGATATCACCGTGCACTTCAGTTTCTCATCAAACGTTCTGACCAATCAAATGCTTTCTAGAGTCCGTAGCGTCCCGCCCCCTACACAGAGACACAATAACACAGAGATCACTATTTTGTTTTAGCAAGAGTTTCATATTGAATCTATGGGGTAATTTATTAGACTGCTGTCATAAGCTTACAAATGCGGCTTTACCGAGCTCACGGCTCTGGCCCGAGCAGATATTAATGGAACGCTATTGGCTCTTCAAAATAAGTGGGCGGGGCTTAGTGATATGTTTTTGTTTCAGTTAAAAGCACGTCACCACATAGAATAACGCTGCGTGTTTCAAGGCACTTCGGTGGACCTTTAACGTAGAGGTGATAGAGGAGAAGAATTGTTGAATAAAGTCATTATTTTTTTATTCATACATTTTGTGCTTCATAACATTACGGTTGATCCACTGATGTCACATGGACTTTTTTTTTTTTTTTAACAATGTCCTTACCTTACTATGTTCCTGTGCCTTGAGTAGTAGGACCCTTGCGGTCTATGCAGGGTCAGAAAGCTTTCGAATTTCATCTAAAATATCTTAATTTGTGTTCCGAAGATAAACAAAGGTCTTATTAATTTGTAAAGACAAAAGGGTGACTAATTAATGACAGAATTTTCATTTTGGGGTGAGCTATTCCTTTAAGATGCCTTTTCCTTATCTGAAAATTCAGATGTTCAGCTGAGAAACTCCAGCTCTGTTTGCTACTTTGAAGTTTATACAGCTTTATAGGTGCCATGAAAGTATTTGAAGGTGCAGAAAAAGCTCTAAAAACTGACAAAGAACAGACAAACCATCATCCCCCTGTGGAGAAGTGAATGATGCTTGGGAAAGATGTGTGGGAGGTCTTTTAACCTCTAGTCTCTGTTATGAAAGACTGTTATCTGTGTTGGTGGTGTGGGCGCTGATGGCAGCCCGCTCAATAACATCTGCACGTGGACCAAAAATAATAATAATAATAATAATAATAATAATAATAATTGTAACGCCATTTTCAACAAGAATTTTGGTTGAATTAATATTCTAGAATGTGTTAAATAAGCTGTCAGCTTTTTAGATGCCTTGCCCCGGGATGAGACGCTAATGTGGATGGCCCACATTTCCTGGTAGTTTCCTTAATCTCCAAAATGTCATAATTCCCACTGGGATTACCTTTCCGACCCTCTTTCTCTGACCATCCAGGAAGGAAAATGAAAGGCTTTAATGCCATTATAATCTAAAAACAAAGGCTTACTGGCAGATTTGTATGTCACACCAAACGACTGACCTTATTTTAACACAAAAACACACTTTCAGGCTTTTCACTGACAAAAAGTAATATGATATATCATGGTATTTAGAAATGCCTTGGAGAAGAAGAAAAAAAAGAAGAAACGTGATAAGTCAAAATCATGGCATTGTATCAAAGTGGACGGAGGCGGAAATAAACAGGTCACGTGGGTCGGAGGTTGCCAAGGCCGGTGTGTCTCCATGACAACACTAGTAGAGGAGCGTGTCTGTGTACAGCAGTACAGAGCGGTAGGTAATTAGCCTATGTGGATGTGAAATATTACGAGCTTTAAATGATTTACATGTTTATGTTTCTCCGTTGCTTTCAGCTGTTTATCAGTCCTAGCGTTTTAAGTCCAGGCTTAATGGGAGTCGAGCTAGCAAGCTAACGTTAGCCCAGTGATGCTAAAAACAAACGCTTACTCGACACGTTTGTTTATCTTCACTTTAATTGATCGGTTTATCAATTCCTTTTAGATAACGATGTGCTACAGATTTATTTTGAACAACAGGGTTTATTTTATATAAATCTGGCTGTGTTTAATAAATGCTTTTACAGTTATTGACACAATGTAACGTTAATGACAGGCTTTAACATCAAGATTCGCACATTTTTTAATACAAATATTGCAAATGTAATGTTTACATGTTTAAAGTTAGAAATTAGAAAAAAATATCTTTTTCGATTAAGTGTAGCATGTCATTCCAACTTTCTGGTTCAGACATTATAAAAGATACTAAGATCTTTTATTATCTTAGTAACTTACCTATTATAAAAACGGATTCGCGCAGGTTTATATGTATCATAACTTATTGAAATTAAATAATAATTTTTAATTTTAATAATTTAATCATAAATGCAGTAATGTTGTTAAATATTATTACGATTTATAAAATAACTCTTTTCTATTTTAGCATGTTTTAAAATGTAATTTATTCCTGTGATGAAAGCTAAAGTTTCAGCATCATTACTCCAGTCTTCAGTGTCACGTGATCCTTTAGAAATCATTTTAGTATAGTTATTAAACTCTTCCACTTTCCCAACATAGTTTTAAAGCTTTAAAGTTTTGTATTTGCTTCTTGTTGAGGTTCCGATTTTCAAGAATCATTATCAAGAATCACGGAAATATAATGTGTAAATTCATTGCAAGACTACTCTTTTCCTTTGTGTTCATTTTGGCATTTTTATATATTTCATGAGGACAGTCACCCACATTTACCTTTGATTATCTATAAACAAATGTGTTCTTCATTCTTTGTACAAATACTGAAAATTTGAGATATGTTATCCACTGCGCTGGATAACATATTTTGTGGGTGAGAAGTTTGACCTAATGTTCTGATTTTCCTTTTCATCAGACATGTCTAATCTGTCTGTCTCTCTCTCTTTTTAGTGAAGAAAAGGATGGCAGAAACCGGTGATGGTAAAAAAGAGGATGCCGACTACAAAAGACTGCAAAGCTTTCCGCTCATCAGGGTGGGTGCAGCTCGAATACTGATGCTGTGACCTAGATAGAAATAACCAGTTATGGATGTGTCTGTTTGTCTGTTTTAGATCTCTCAAATGGGTCCCTTTTCCATCTTTATCAAATCATGAGATTTTAAATGTCTATTTATGTTTTTTTCTCTTCTTTATATAGCATGGTTGATCGACTTTTTACTGTTTTAATAGTTTGCACGGCTTTGGTCAACTCAACAAAGTTTATGTATTTAATATGTTTAATACATATACACTACCAGTCAAACGTTTTTGGACAGTAAGATATTTCATGTTTTTTAAAGAAGTCTCTTCTGCTCACCAAGGCTGCATTGATTTGATCCAAATTACAACAAAAGCGGTAAAATTGGGAATTTTTTTTTTTTACAATTTAAAATAACTGTTTTCTATTTAAATATTTTTTAAAATGTAATGTATTCCTGTGGTGAAAGCTAAATTTTCAGCATCATTACTCCAGTCTTTAGTGTCACATGATCCTTCAGAAATCATTCTAATATGCTGCTTTTCTGCTTATCAATATTTAAAACAGCTGAGTACATTTTTAGGATTCTTTAATTTGAATAGAAATATCTAAAGATCAGAAATGAATACTTTTATTTAGCAAGGATGCTTTAAATTGATCAAAAGTGATCAAAAAGTGATAAAGACATTTATAATGTTACAAAATATTTCTATTTCAGACAAATGCTGTTCTGTTAATCAAAGAACCCGAAAAACCTGAACAAATTCTACTCGGCTGTTTGTCAACATATTAATAATAATAAATGAATAATACATTTTTTGAACAGCAGATCAGCATATTAAAATGATTTCTGAAGGATCATGTGACTGGAGTAATGATGCTTAAAATTCAGCTTCGAAATCACAAAAAAAATTACATTTCAAAATGTATTCAACTAGAAAAATATTAGTAAAAATATTTCAGAATTTTACTGTTTTTGCTGTACTTTGGATCAAATAAATTCAGGCTTGGTGAGCAGAAGTGATGTCTTTTAAAAAACAAATCTTACTGTTCAAAAACTTTTGACTGGTAGTAGTGCATGTTATTTTAATTTATAATAATTTACAATACCTTCTATACACTACTGTTCAAGGTTTGGGTCTCTTATGCTCAACAAGGCTGCATTTGTTTGATCAAAAATTGTGAAATATTATTACAGTTTAAAATAACTGTTTTCTATTTGAATATTTTTTTAAACATAATTTATTCCTGTGATTAAAAAGCTGAATTTTCAGTATCATTACTCCAGGCTTCAGTGTCACATGATCCTTCAGAAATCATTCTAATATTCTGATTTGCTGTTCAAGAAACATTTATTATTATTGTCTTAATAATATTATTATTATTGTCTTAAAAACAGTTGGGCTGCCTAATATTTTTTGTGTAAACAGTGATACATCTATTTTAGGATTCTTATTCTTAAAAATTAAAAAAGCAATATGAGTCCTGCACATAATTTACGGACAAAAATGTATTTATCCATAATTTGTTTAATTTAGCGTTTTATTAAATCATTCCCTCGTTAGTTCAGTCGTGTCCACACATTAAGAATAAGTTCCCACAACTTGTTAATTAGTTCCCTCATTTTAGTAAATCTGTATACATTTTTTTAACATTAAATTTCTTTGTAACAGTGTAAAAGTCTTTGTCTCTTTTGTTCAATTTATTGTATCCTTAATGAATAAAAAAGTCAAAATGTTACTGGCCACAAACATTTGAATGGCAGTGTTTTATACTTCATATACCAGTCAAAAGTTTTTGAACAGTATGATTTTTAATATTTTTTTTAAAGAAGACTCCTCTGCTCACCAAGCCTGCATTTTTTTTGATCTGAAGTACAGCAAAAACAGTACCATGGTCAAATATTTGTACTACTTTAAAACAACTTTGGGAACGTAATGATAGACAATAATGCTTTTGTTTAGCAAGGCTGCTTTAAATTGATCAGAAGTGATGATAAAGACATTTGTAATGTTACAAAAAATTACTATTTCAGATAAATGCTGTTCTTCTGAACAAAAAAAAAAAACTAAAAATATTCTGCTCAGCTGTTTTCAACATAATAATAATTATAAATGTTTTGTGAGCAGCAAATCAGAATATTAAAAAGATTTCTGAAGGATCATGTGACTGGAGTAATGATGCTAAAAATTCAGCGTTTAAATCACAGGAATAAATTACATTTTAAAATATAATACAGTTATTTTAAATAGTAAAAAAAAATTAAAATGTTACTGTTTTGCTGTATTTTAGGTCAAATATATGCAGGCTTGGTGAGCAGAAGAGACTTCTTTCAAAAAAACATTAAAAATCTTACTGTGCAAAAAGTTTTGCCTGAGTGTATCGATGCTAATGCCATATATTTGAATGTAATGCAGTGACCTCAAAAATGAGCTTATTACACCTGTAAGAGCTTGACTAGACTGTGTTTTGTTGGTTTTATCTACAGCACACAGATATGCCAGAGGAGATGCGTGTGGAGACTATGGAGCTTTGTGTCACAGCCTGCGAGAAATTTGCCTCCAACAATGAGGTTAGTCAGGTTTGAGTGTGCATGTGAGCGTGTGCTTGTGCTACGAAGCGTAGGCTTTCAGATGTATGTGCTCCCCAGGTCACACAGGTGGGGGTGGGCTCTGTGTTTCCGTCTAGTACTGAGTCAGGCCGCTTCACACGCTCACAGTCTGGCCATCTGGACTGCCCTAGTAGCCTACATGCTTTCATCTCGTTCTCCTTCTCGCTGGTTCACTCTATTTTCAGAGTGCTGCCAAGATGATCAAGGAGTCCATGGATAAGAAGTTTGGCAGTTCGTGGCATGTGGTGATCGGTGAGGGGTTTGGGTTCGAGGTGAGCCATGAAGTCAGGAACCTGCTCTACATGTTCTTTGGGGGAAGTCTGGCCGTGTGCGTTTGGAAATGCTCGTGATGTCGCTTCCTGCCCACACAATCGCCACTGTGAGATATTTATACTCACGGATCTGTCCTAACTATGCAGCCCTATTTGACTTGAGATGTGTGTGTGTGTGTGTGTGTGTGTGTGTGTGTGTGTGTGTGTGTGCAAATGTGCGAAAATGGAGGGGGAAAAAGAATACAGATTCTTGTGCACTTCTCCAAATCACTCTTACATTTTACTAAATAGATTTTAAGAAATTTGATTAACTTTTTTAAACATTTTTATTGAACCTACGGAGTTTATTGCAACTGACTGCAGGACCTAATTATGAAAATGTTTTGTTTTTGTCCTCTTCCTATGCGATTTACTTTCTTAAAACATGTTGGTCTTATTGTGTACAATTCATTATAGCACATTATTCCAAAGAAAACTTTTGCCTTTGTAATATTTCATCAAAACATATTAACTTGCCGCTGTTCTCAAATGTCTGATTCATTTTTAATCCAACTTATTTTCAAATCCCTTCCCATCAAGCATCCATCACTATTCTTTATGAATAATGAATGAATGAATTCTGGTATGCAACACCCAATTTAATGGCCAATCAGTTCCAAGTGGATAAAAATGCAGTCCTACCTTTTTTCTTTTTTTTTAAATTGAATGTTATTTTTCATTCAGAAATGCATTGTATTACAGGAGTCAAATGGGTTTTGAACTCGGTTTTATGTTACAGTTTGCATTGTGTACATTATTCCAAAAATATATGTGCCTTTGTCTGTTACTAATAGCCAAATAGCTATTAGTCATAGTTTTTGCAATATGTAACCCTGGACCACAAAACAAGTTTTAAGTAGCACGGGTATATTTGTAGCAATAGCCAAAAATACACTGTATGTTTCAATATTGTCAATTTTTATTTTATGCCAAAAATCATTGGGATATTAAGTAAAGGTCATGTTCCATGAAGATATTTAGTAAATTTCCTACCATAAACATATCAAAACTTAATTTTTGATTAGTAATATGCATTGCTAAGAACTTCATTTGGACAACTTTAAAGGCGATTTTATCAATATTTCGATTTTTTGCACCCTGATATTCCAGATTTTCAAATAGTTGTATCTCACTCAAATATTGCCCTAACATAACAAACCATACATCGATGGAAAGCTTATTTATTTATGTAGTAATCTCAATTTCAAAAAAACTGACCCTTATGACTGGTTTTGTGGTCCAGGGTCACATATATAACTTTTGGCTTGGCTCATCCATCAATTTCATTCATCAGGTTTGTAATGCTCACTTTATTGTTAAGTTCTGCTCTTGATGATGAATATCCTGTTCCATTCAGAAATACACTACTGTTAAAAAGTTTGAGGTTAATAGGATTTTATTAGTTGACTAAGGTTATATTTATTTGGTTAAAATAATAGGTAAAAACACTAATATTGTGAAATAATATTATTTTCAGCAGTCATTAGAACAGTCTTCATGATCCATCAGAAAGAAATCATTCACAAAAATATGCTGATTTAGTGCTCAAAAAACATTTTTTACTATTATCAATACTGTAACGGTATAATCAATATTGTGGTATTGCGATAGCAAAACTTTCTCGATATTATCATGATCACATACGATATGAAACAATAGGTCTTCCAGGCATAAAGTGTATTTGTTCAAATATATTTTATTGTCTTATTCTATCATAAAAGGTCTTCAAAGTTGTGTTTTGAGCCATTATGCTTTGTCACAGTATTCGTCAAACAAACTAAAACTAAAAACAAAATATGGGTTAATCACTTCATCAAGTCGCTTCCAGTTTCAAAGCGAAGCTTGCACTTCGTTCAGTTCGTGATCCAGTGTTTTCCGCACGTCAGAACGGCTCGGTTCACAGTGAATGCAGTGAACTTGTTTATTGCATGTGCTGTGAGTTTAGCGCACATTTGGGAATGCAGTGGCCACTAGTTATGCTTTATTTTTTGTGGCAGATAATTACTAGATTTGTTGTGAGACGCGCTTTAGTAAGTCTTTTTTCATTGAAGCTGGAGTTCCCCTTCAGTCGAATCACTTCGACGTTACATGGGAATTCGCTTAGAATCCAATCATCTCTGAGCCTTATAAAAAAGGCCAATGAAAATTGGCGAGTGGCATTTGCATGACGCGCCACGCCCCGTACATACGGGTATAAATAGCGACGTCATGCGCCAGTCAGACAGCTTCTTCGCTTCAGATCCGTCTGAATGATTGAGCCTGCTGTTCTCTCTGCTAAAGAGTTTTCATCTTCAAGAGTTCTTCCAGAGTTCCTGCTCTCTCTTCTGGCGTTCTGCAACAATCTAAAAGAGCTTACCGTTGCAATCGTCAGCGATCTCCCGCGGGCTGCCGTTTTCACGGCCATTACAGCCGCACTGCATTCCAGCGAGAAAGTCCCGTTGAGTGCACAGCCGCCCCGCGGCTTTTTCCCTGGGCAGACCGGGAGCTAAAAGAGCAATTTCTCACGGCTGTTAAGACGTTCTTTTCAGAATGGCTTTTCGGCCGTGCGCTTCAGGATGCGGTAGTTTCCTCCCTCCTGCGGACGGACATGATCACTGCCTCACGTGTTTGGGGAAAGAGCACGCTGAGGCAGCGTTCACGGATGGTGAATGCATTCATTGCGAATGCATGACCATGACCACGCTGAAGTCCCGCCGCTCGTTCGCGAGGCGGCTCCCCCCGTCTTCCTCCCGCGGTCCGTCGTTAAGCCGTCAATGCTTTTCGGCCACCGCGGCCAGGCGCGGGGGGGACTTAACAGTCACCGTGCAGAACGCACCGCCGGCCCAGAAAGCCCTGCGGTCTTCTGTCACACAGCGTGGTCCCGTCGAGTTCCCGGAGCAGTACGCTTCCCCGCCCAGCGGGCTGAGCGTCTCCTTCGGTGCTCCTGCGGAGGATGAGATGCCGATCGCAGCATCAGAGGGAGAGTCGGTCGGTGAGGCGGACGCTTCGGCGGCGCGACCCCCTGCTGAGGTGGCCGCTCCGTCTGAGGTGGACGTCGAGCTGTCGACTATGCTTCTCCGGGCCGCCAGGGGGATCGGTTTGGAGGTGCCCCAGGCGCCCCCGGCCGATCCTTCTAGGCTGGATGATTGGTTCCTGGGGAGGGCCCCCGCGGCTCCACCTCGCCCTCCCTCGGTCCCATTCTTCCCGGAGGTGCACGAGGAGCTGACAAGATCTTGGCGGGCCCCTTTTTCATCACGGCCCCGCCCCAGCTCCTCTCCCCTCGCCACCCTCGATGGCGGGGCGGCCAGGGGGTATGCAGCGATTCCCCGGGTCGAGCGCGCTGTAGCGGTGCACTTGTGCCCGCGCGGCGCTGCCACCTGGCGGGATCGTCCGCATCTCCCGTCCAGGGCGTGTGAGCGTTCGTCCGCTCTTGCGGGCCGCGTTTATCACGCCGCTGGACAGGCCGCCACCGCCCTGCATGCTATGGCGATTTTACAAGTTTATCAGGCCCAGGCCCTGAAACAGCTGCACGAGGGTGGTCCCGACCAGGGGGTTATGGAAGAACTCCGCGCCGCCACCGACTTCGCCCTACGGGTGACGAAGGTCACGGCGCGTTCCCTTGGTCAGGTGATGTCCACAGCCGTGGTCCAGGAGCGACACCTATGGCTCACTCTGGCCCAGATGGCAGACGTCGACAAGGCTCTGTCGAGGACTTTGCCCAGCAGTTCTCGGCGGTCCAGAAGCAGAGGGAGGCCATCCAACACATCCTGCCCCGCCGCGAGTCCAAACCCATCCCGCCGCCGGTGGCCCAGCCTCCCCCCGCTCGTCGCCGAGGGCGCCCCCGCCGCCCGCCTCTCAGGGACCTGCGAAGAACACCCGCAAAAGAGCCGCGAAACGTCCCTGACGCGGGCAACCCGGAGGTGGAGAAGTTTGTTCTTCAGGGGACGAGAACATCTACGTCCCCGCTCCCGGTGGAGGGCCGGGGGTTGTTGTGCACTCTAACGCTGCCGCCGGCCTACGGGTCGGCGGTACCCACAACTTCAATAAAAGAGCAATTTCCTTCACCTCCGGGGCCGGCTCCGTGTTCCCGTTCCGGGCGGCACCAGGATGCCCTCTCGGAGCCGGATACGGAGCTGTCTGTCGCCAGCGCGGGAACCTGGGAAGAAGGTAGGCCCTGCTCAGAGCAGCTTGTCTCCCCTCCCTGTTCCCCCCCCCCAGGCTGCCCCACCACGGTCACGTCGGTCAACGTTCCCTTGACACCCCTGTCGAGGCGCTTGGGGGCCTGGCTTCAGCTCCCCAGCCCCTCGCGGTGGTTGATACGGACGGTACGTCTCGGCTATGCGATTCAGTTCGCCAAAGCTCCGCCCAGGTACAGAGGTGTCCTTCACACTCGTGTCCACTCAGACACCCACGCCGCTGTCCTGCGTGCAGAGGTCGCAGTCCTACTGGCGAAGGATGCGATCGAGCTTGTCCCTCCAGCCGAGATGAGGTCAGGGTTTTACAGTCCCTACTTCATCGTGCCCAAAAAGAGTGGTGGGTTAAGACCCATCCTGGATCTCAGAGTCCTGAATCGGTCCCTTCTCAGGCTGCCGTTCAAGATGCTTACGACGAAGCGCATGCTCTCATGCATTCGTCCCCAGGATTGGTTTGCAGCCGTCGACCTGAAGGACGCGTACTTTCATGTCTCGATTCTTCCTTGCCACAGGCCCTTTCTTCGGTTTGCGTTCGAGGGTCGAGCATACCAGTACAAGGTTCTCCCATTCGGCCTGTCCCTCTCTCCTCGCGTTTTCACCAAGGTTGCGGAAGCGGCCCTGGCCCCTCTTTGGCTGTCAGGTTTCCGCATCCTCAACTATCTCGACGACTGGCTTCTGATAGCCCACTCTCGAGAGGTGCTATGCGACCAGAGGGACCTGGTGCTTCAGCACCTCAGCCGTCTGGGCCTTCAGGTCAACCGAGAAAAGAGCAAACTCTCCCCAGTGCAGAGGATCTCTTTTCTCGGTGTGGAGCTGGACTCGGTCTCCATGACAGCCCGTCTCACCAACGAGCGCGCTCAGTCGGTGCTGAGATGTCTAGATTTATTCAGGCACAAGACAGCGGTTCCTCTAAAAACTTTTCAGAGGCTCCTGGGGCATATGGCAGCTGCGGCCGCGGTCACGCCGCTGGGCTTGCTTCATATGAGACCGCTTCAGCACTGGCTACACGACCGAGTCCCGAGACGGGCATGGCACCGTGGCACACTCCGGATTGGCGTTTCCCCGCAGTGTCGCCGCCTATTCAGCCCGTGGTCAGACCCTGCCTTTCTCCAGGCCGGAGTACCCCTGGGGCAGGTGTCCAGGCACATCGTGGTTTACACGGATGCCTCCACCACGGGTTGGGGTGCTGTGTGCAACGGGCAAGCAGCTTCGGGCTCCTGGACAGGACCTCGACTGCAGTGGCACATCAATTGCCTCGAGTTGCTGGCTGTGCTTCTGGCCCTTCGTCGCTTCCGACCGACGTGGCGTCAGAAGCACGTACTTGTGCGTACCGACAGCACTGCGACTGTGGCTTATATCAACCGCCAGGGCGGCCTCCGCTCCCGTCGCATGTCACAACTCGCCCGCCGTCTGCTCCTCTGGAGTCAAACGTGGCTGAAATCGCTACGAGCCATTCACATTCCGGGGGAACTCAACCGTGCAGCCGATCAGCTCTCACGGCAGTCCACCCTCCCTGGAGAATGGCGACTCCACCCCGAGACAGTCCAGCTGATTTGGAGGCATTTCGGGGAGGCCCAGATAGATCTGTTTGCCTCCCCCGAATCCTCCCACTGCCAGCAGTTCTTCTCCCTCAACGAGGTATCCCTCGGCAGGGACGCTCTGGCCCACAGCTGGCCTCCGGGGCCCAAGTACGCCTTTCCCCCAGTGAGCCTCCTTGCACAGACCCTGTGCAAGATCAGGGAGGACGAGGAGCAGGTTCTCCTGGTCGCCCCATACTGGCCTGCCAGGACCTGGTTCCCAGAACTCATTTCCCTCACGGCAGCCCCTCCCTGGAAAATCCCCTTGAGGAAGGACCTTCTTTCTCAGGGGTTGGGCACTATCTGGCACCCACGTCCCGATCTATGGAACTTGCACGTTTGGCTCCTGGACGGGACGCTTCAGACCTCGCCGGCCTTCCACAGGCCGTGGTAGAAACCATCACTCAGTCCCGAGCCCCCTCTACAAGGCAGGCGTACGCACTGAGGTGGGGTCTATTCGTCGACTGGTGTTCCTCACGAGAACAGGACCCACAGAGATGCACGATTGCAGTAGTGCTTTCCTTCCTGCAAGAGAAGTTGGAGCGCAGGCTGTCCCCTTCGACTCTCAAAGTGTATGTTGCCGCTATTGCCGCACATCACGATGCAGTGGATGGATCATCCCTAGGTAAGCACCCTCTGGTCGTGAGATTCCTCAGAGGCGCTAGGAGGATCAATCCTCCCAGACCGCGCCTCGTACCCTCTTGGGACCTCTCCGTCGCCCTCCAGGGCCTGCGGGGACCTCCCTTCGAGCCCCTCGCCTCAGTTGAGCTTAAGTTTCTGTCATTAAAGACAGCGCTCCTGACTGCGTTGGCCTCCATCAAGAGGGTGGGGGATCTGCAAGCTTTCTCTGTCGACGAAGCGTGCCTGGAGTTCGGGCCCGGCGATTCTCACGTCATCCTGAGACCCCGGTCCGGCTATGTGCCCAAGGTTCCCACCACGCCTTTCCGCGATCAGGTGGTGAACCTGCAAGCTCTGCCCTTGGAGGAGGCAGACCCAGCTTTAGCATCGTTGTGTCCAGTCCGTGCTCTGCGCACTTACGTAGACCGCACTCGGCACTTCAGACGCACTGAGCAGCTCTTTGTCTGCTTCGGAGGTCAGCAGAAAGGGAATGCTGTCTCCAAACAGAGGTTGGCGCATTGGGTGGTAGAAGCCATCTCCCTGTCTTACTTGTATCAGGGAGAGCCTTGCCCCTTAGGCTTGCATGCCCACTCCACACGGAGTGTTGCATCTTCCTATGCGTTGGCACATGGCGCCTCATTAGCGGACATCTGCAGAGCTGCCGGCTGGGCGACACCAAATACCTTTGCCAGGTTTTACAACCTTCGCTTAGAGGCCGTGTCCTCCCGAGTTCTGACAGGTGACCGGGAGGACGGCTAGTGTCGGCTTGCTGCGCCATTCCCACGTGGATCCGTGCGCTATCTCCCAGTTGTTCCCTCCGGCGAACCTGGGTCCTCCATGCCCCTCAGTCCGGGCTAGACGCGGAGTAGCTCCTGACTGTGCTCCTGCCGGGTCTCCTTCGCCCCGCAGGTTGTGGCTATTTTTCTCTATATTTTTCCAGGGGTCAACCAGAAGGCCTCTGTTTTCCTCGTATATCCCTAAAACCCCCTTATGGATATATTGAATTTCTTATTTTCACATGAACAGAATTCATGTCTCCGCCCCCCCAACCCCTGCTTCAGTTTCTGGCATCCCTGGGGACCCCCCTTCTCGGGCCCCAGGGCGTTGGGAAGGTTACGTTAACGTCCGCCTGTTGACACGTCCGCCTGCCGGCACGTGGTCGTTGTGTAACGCGGCGCAGGGACGTGGCTTGTTCCATAGGGTCAGTTCCCATGTAACGTCGAAGTGATTCGACTGAAGGGGAACGTCTAGGTTACGTAGGTAACCCTCGTTCCCTGAAGGAGGGAACGGAGACGTTACATCCCCTGCCACGTCCCTGTCGTCGCGCTGACGCCGGCTCAATCCGGCTCCTCAGCGAAGAACCTGTCTGACTGGCGCATGACGTCGCTATTTATACCCGTATGTACGGGGCGTGGCGCGTCATGCAAATGCCACTCGCCAATTTTCATTGGCCTTTTTTATAAGGCTCAGAGATGATTGGATTCTAAGCGAATTCCCATGTAACGTCTCCGTTCCCTCCTTCAGGGAACGAGGGTTACCTACGTAACCTAGATGTTTTCTGTCCAAATAAAAGCTCCACTGCTGTTTCCGTCAAAAGGAAGCTTAAAAGTGCAGTATTAATTTCTGACAACTAGCGGCTTAAATGGGTAATATTACTGCAGTCCAAATTCAAAATATCTCTTTCAAGTGTAGAAATTAGGAAAGAAGTATTGAAATTTCAATACCGTAGCATAAAGCAAAATAATATACCTATCTTACAGTGCAACTATTACTGTCATAGGAATAACAATAAAATAAAACTGTTATTATTATTATTATATTATTCTAATTTGTTTGGCTTCCTAAAACACCAGCGTGAATGTAATTTAGACTGAGACAGTATACCACAAATAAAAAGAAGGTTGAGTCCCCATTAAAGTTCATGTACAAGACAGTTTCTTCTGACTTATGCTTTCTTAGTTAAGAACATGGCCTAGAGCTCTTAATTTTGAACTCTCAAAGTGCATTAGAATAATTTAAATTTAAAATGTGCAAAACTGTTTTTTTTTCCCCAAGTCTTCATGCGTCTTTTTTTTTGTGGGCTTCATATCGAGATATTATTGTATTGTGAGATTTTGATATTGTTACATCCCTATACACTACTGTTAAGTTTGAGGTCAGTAAGATTTCATTAGTTTACCAAGGTTTTGTTTATTTGATTAAAATAGTCAAAACACCAATATTCTCAAATATTATTACAATTTTAGAATAGCTGTTTTGTAATTTAATATAAATTATTCCTGTGAGGTCAAAGCTGAATTTTCAGCAGTTATAAGAACACTCTTCATGATCCTTCAGAAAGATTCTAGAAATCATTCAAAAACTTTTTGTTACTATTATCAGTGCTGAAACAGTTGGACACTGCAGTGGAAACAGCAATACATTTTGTTTTCAGGATTCTTTGATAAGTTTCAGGATTCTTTGAAAGAACAGTTATTTTAAACATGCATCGTTTCTAACAAAATAAATCTTTAATGTGCTCTTGTTGAATAAAAATCCTCTTGCTTCAAGCATTTGAACAGTAGTGTATGTCACATTACAGAGGTAAAATGGACTGTAAGTGGCAATATGTAGTTAAGTTGTGTAATCCCTATGATTTCAGTGCATTTGTGAGTGAACATACAGTAATGTGCTTGTAACAACTGAAGTGTCAGTCTGCGTTTTGGTCTCTTTGAGGCTCAGAAGACTCACTTGTATTCGTCTGGCAGGTTGTCGTAGGAGTGTGTTTGCTGTGTGAGGCTGTTGAGGACAGAATGAGTGTCGTTGCACTCCATTTCATGTGCCATTTTAAAAATTCATTCCCTCTCTCTGTCCTTCTTTCTTTCTCTCTCTCTCCCTCTCTCTCTGTCTGTCTCTTTCATTCTGTTTCCTGTCCAGCAGTGTGTCTCTTTCTCCGTGGGCTGCTCTGCCACCTGTTTCAGATTCCTCTTTCACTCTTTTGTTCTATCCTTTCATTGTCATCCCAGAAATCTTGTGCTCTGTACTTTCCCCTCTTTACATAACCAGCATTTGTAGAGTGTGAATACTTGAATGTGATATGAAGATTTTCAGATTTTTAAAACTTGGTTTCTGAAGGTTTCTGTAGCCATGCAATAATACAATTTTTACTCTCTCTCCTTTTTCGTTTTTGGTAGCATTTCACAGCCCTGAATTTCATAAATGCTGAAACCAGTCATTCACTAGCATAACTTGCAATTATTTGGATGGTACATTTCACATGGTTATCTAATTACAGAAATTAATGGTGCTTGTTTGTGGTTTAATTATGGGAGCAATTTCTGTGCCACTTGTGTTGTTAAATGAAATTGCAATTGAAATTGGAATTTCATCCACTGGTTGGCTAACTCATTGTTTGAGCCAATGTTATTGTGTCTAGCCCAGTCAGGCCACTGATTGCAATTGACCCTTCGCAGGGAGTTTGACCAATCATAACGCTGAATACACCGTTTTTGTCCGACAAACAAACCAGACAGGAGAGTAAATTAACCTCAGTGGATTTTAACTTGAAAATTTGTGTGTATTTTAATGTCTATGATGCTCATTTATGTTTATTTTGTGCTATAACTAGTAAAGAGGAAGAGGTGATCGGTTCACGTGCTGCTTAAACTAAGGCACTACAGCAATCTGTACACATTAAACAGCCACAAAACTTTAATTATTGTTTGAATTTCTTTAAAAATGACCACTTTTAAAAGCTGAGACCTAAAGTTACCTGCTTTGCTTGTATGTTGGCGCATTCTCAGATGATTTTTCACTGCGTGAGAATATGATGTGTGACAATGGAGCGCCTTGGTTGTCGGACATAGCAAGCGTAACAAAAAGGGCAGGTCTTTGCGAAAGGTCAATTGCGAACAGCTATGGTGTAAGTGTTATAGTTTACATGGATAAACAAATGCAAATGTTATTTTAAAAATGTTTTTTAATCTTTTTTTTTTACCTCTGCTAACTTGAATGGTTCCTGTTTGACACTTTTGATACTTAAAACTTAACTTGCTGTCAAATTCATGAGTTTGATCAGAGAGGCGGCATGCAAATATGTCACAGTCATGATCCTGAGAAACAATTACCAGTGCAAATGGTGCTTTTGATTTCATCCGAGGTTATATGCTGCAATATTTGATCAGAATGTTCCACCCTTGTTCCTGCAATGTTTAACTGTTTAAATGCAGTAAAAAAAAAACTTTAATGACTTTATTATGATCTTTTAAAGTACATTTTTATGTCAACTCTGTGCAATAATTGCTCTGTTTAGATAAATAAAATTTTATAAAAGAACATGCGAGTCTACTGTCTGGTCAGCAAGTGCAAAAATTGAGTTTGAATATGTATTAAGAGATTCTTTAGTACTGAGACAAAATTGAAAACAGAAGAATTTTTAGCTGATTATACTAAGGATTTATTTTGAATTAAAGAGGGTTCTATTATGCTTTTTTACTATTTTAATTTTAGTCAGTTTGGTGTGTATGTTTGGGCATTAAAAAAACAAAGAATAGCGCCATTGCGAGTCACTCCCGGATAATTGAAAAAATAGGCATTAAGCGGGACGTGGGTGGAGCTGGTTGCTAAAACCATGCCCACTTAACGTGACAGTGGTGACAGCAGCAGCAATCCACCTGTCACTCGAGTGGCCTTGCACTTAATTATGCAGAACTTTAAGGCTTAATATAACCTAAACGGATGAGTTATAAAAAAAATTCACCCCCTCACAGTTAACATGAAGGGCAAAATTAGCTATATAGATCAAAACCACTTTTTTACCAGGCTGTAAACATATTTTTTCTGCGGTAAAGTTGGGCATTTTAACATGGGGAGTCTATGGGATTGACTCCCTTTTGGAGCCAGTCTCTAGTGACCAGTTGATAATAATTTACTTCAATAGAGAGAGCGGAAGGGTTGCCCCTTGGTATAAACGCAAGCATTGTCTAAGTGGCCGCGAACTGCTCCGGCAGCCTCCTGTAGTGAACTGATTTGTTTTTGAAGAAAAATAAGAAGAAAATAAAAATATCCATATTTAAAATGTAAGAATCACTTTAATCTAGAATGCGCTAACAGTTGTACACAGAGCTTGCTGCTTTGGGAAGGACTGAAACGCTGTCTAAGCTGTTCACAAAACGCAACGGGACTGCTAATCAATCACAAAACATTTAGTTTTCCGGAAGGCGGGCCTTCATCAAACCCAGAACTAATCGAGCCATTTGTGCCAGGCTAGGAAGAAAGCTATTGTAAATTATGTGAAAATAATGCGTTTTTTGAACCACCAAGCATGAGAGCATGTTCTAGTCTAGTGCACCCCCATAACTAAATCAAGACTTTGTAAAAGAGCATAATAGGACCCCTTTAATAAGAGAGATTCGCCTTTGTTTGGGTGCATCTCCTGCTTCAGTGTCCCAGAAAATGTATGTTATTACAAAATGGCAATTATTACAGTAATTTCAGTAATGTTTGTTATTCTCAACTCTCATTCTGATGGCACCTATTCACTGCAGTGAGCGAGTGATGTAATGCTATATTTCTCCAAATCTGTTCCAATGAAGAAATAAACTCATCTACTTCTTGGATGACCTGAGGGTGAGTACATTTTCAGCAATTTTTTCATTTCTCATTCAGCTATTCCTTACACTATTAGTTCACTTCCAGAATAAAAATGTCCTGATAATTTACTCACCCCCATGTCATCCAAGATGTTCATGTCTCTCTTTCTTCAGTCGAAAAGAAACAAGGTTTTTGAGGAAAACATTCCAGGATTTTCCACCATAGTTGACTTCAATGAGGATCAGCAGGTTGAAGGTCTAAATTGCAGTTTCAGTGCAGCTTCAAAGGGCTCTACACGATCCCAGCCGAGGAATACGAATCTTATATAGCGAAATGATCTGCCATTTTGTAAAAAATTAAAATGTATGTACTTTTTAACCACAAATGCTTGTTTTGTCTAGCTCTATAGTTTTTCAGCTGTCTGTTTTAATGTTTATAATACGCATAATACGCAATTTTTTGTAATATGCATAGTTCTAGTCCTGGGTGCTCATTGGTCAATACATTACAATACATACATAGTTGTGATTGAGCTACAGCAGGTTTTTGTTTTTAGTCTAAATTTGTTTTAGTCAGTAGTAGCGACTACTTAACCATGATTTTTTTTTTCCAAAAATGACGTTTCACAAGATAAGACCCTTATTCCTCAGCTAGGATTCAATTCAGGTTTATTTGTATAGCGCTTTTCACGATACAAATTGTTGCAAAGTAGCTGTACAGAAAATTTAGGTATCTACAATATATTTTGTAGCTTACTAGTGGTGACTACTGTACGTCAAGTGGATATACATATGGGATGACGATGAACACTATTAACAGTAACTTAACTTGTTGCAAAATTTCGTAGTGCTGTATGTTGTTTCAGGGCTGGCATCATCAGAGGTCCCGTGAGAAGTTGGCATCATCTCTTCTCTGGTATTCTGAATCTAGACTGAAGCTTGTGTAATTCCTAGTTACCATGGGATGTCAATCCTGTGGCAGAAACAGGGAAACAAATAGAGAAATAATAAGCGTAGCTGCTGTTCCAACCAAGCAAAAATGATGTGTTTAGCCCAAGCTGAAGAATGTTGATGTGCATTTGATCAGATGTAACTGAAGCTTGTGAGATACATTATGTGAGTGCTTGGCTAAAGAGATGAGTCTTTTATCTAGATTTAAACATGGAGAGTTTGTCTGAACCCTGAACATTATCAGGAAGGCTATTCCATAGTTTGGGAGCCAAATGTAAAAAAGCTGTCCCTCCTTTATAGTGGACTTTGCTATGCTAGGTAATACCAAAAGTCCAGAGTTTTGCGACCTTAGAGAGCGTGATGGATTGTAGCGTGGTAGGAGACTAGTTAGGTATGTAGGAGCTGAACCATTAAGGGCCTTATAGGTAAGAAGTAATATTTCGTAACTTATACAGAACCTAATAGGTAGCCAGTGCAGAGACTGTAAAATTAGTGTAATATGATCATATTTTCTTGACCTGGTAAGGACTCTAGCAGCTGCATTTTGGACTACCTGTAGCTTGTTTAGTGAAGATGCAGGACAACCACCTAGTAGTGCGTTACAGTAGTCCAGTCTAGACGTCATGAATGCATGAACTAACTTTTCTACATCAGAAACAAGTAACGTGTTCCGTAGCTTGGCAATATTTCTAAGATGGAAGAGTGCTGTTTTTGTTACATAAGAAATATGATTTTCAAAAGACAAGTTGCTGTCTAATATAACACCCAGATTTTTGACTGTAGAGGAAATAACAGTACATCCATCTTGCAAATTGCAATACAAGAGATTCTGTGTTCTGTTTTGTGTAGAGCCCTTTGAAGCTGCATTGAAACTGCAATTTGGACCTTCAACCCTTGAACCCCTATTGAAGTCCACTATATGGAAAAAAACCTGGAATGTTTTCCTCAAAAAAACTTTATTTCTTTTTGACTGAAGAAAGAAAGACAATGAGCATCTTGGATGACATGGGGGTGAGTAAATTATCAGGAAATTTCTATTCTGGAAGTGAACTAATCCTTTACATATTTAATATACATTTGAATCAGTATGAAGTATTAAGTTATGTCAGATAATTTACCCTTATGTCTCAAGATTTTTTTTTCCATTTACAACTGTGCATAAGTACTAATTTGTGAAGTCTGTTGCAGTTTAATGAAATTTCCAATGAGAATTTCTAATTTCCAATTAGCCTTTGTGCCACCGATGTTCTTGTCCTTAGAAATCCAGTATCTTGTTTTACATTTATAGGCTTTATTGACTAGCCCCTCCTAATGTCCATGTTCTTTTCCGTCCACCTTATCCACCTTCTATTTGTGTTTTTTGTTTTTCGATCATTTCTTGCCCAGACGTGCTGGCATCTCCCAGTCTCTTCTCTTTCTGTTCTCCTCTCTCTCTGTATTTCAGCTGAACTGAACCCAGATCAGATGGTGGGCTGGTGCTGTGTGTCTCTGGCTCACACTCCTCATTAACAGCTTGGCTCTCTCTGGGGGACTGCAGAATCTGCCTGACATTTTGCTGACCAGGAACATACCGCAGAGAGACACGGCGGGAAGAAGAATGCGAGCCAAAAATCAGATTCGAAACGAGATCATTAGATAGAAAGTATGTATCACGCCTGAGGCTTTATACTATGGTAAAATATGCACTAATACACAGGGGGGTAAAGATGGAAGAGAAAAGAGCTGAAATGAATTTGTCATTCGCTGTAGAACCTTCCTGGAGAAGAGAAGTGCAGATTGAATGGTAGAGAGATGTAGAGTGATTGATGAAAGGACAGAGCAGCGGTTGAGGAAGATCATCACAGTGATTTGTAGATCATGAATGTTCAGATGAAGCAGAAGAGGGATTACACTGATTACATAACTGTGTATGTGTTGAAAGTGAACGGGATGTGAGGAGAGCGTCAGTGAGGGGATGAGAGTGGGTTTGAGGGATGAATACAAATCAGTTTTCATTTTTTCCTTCCTGTCTACTTTTTATAATACACATAGTTCCAGTCCCGGGTGCTAATTGGTCAATACCCATCAATGTACGTTTGTTTTAGTCAGTAGTAGTGACTAACGGTGACTATTAACCATGATTTTATTCACAATACAGCATAACTAAGACATTATGGAATGAAATGGTAATCACCTCAGCAGCATTGGTTTGGGAAGTATTATTTCCGTTTCTTTTCTCCATAGGAAATTAAACTAATCCTTTAATAAAGTACTTTCAAATCAGAGAAAAAGATACTTAATATCTTTTCTAATGTCTTATATAATTATGAGGCAGTATGATATAATAGAATATAAAATTACTGAATCATATTCAGTCGATATATAGGCATAAAACTGCAAAATATTCTTTTAATCTGAAAAAAAGTCTCGTTTACTATAAATTTTGATCAATTTAATCCATACTGAAAAATTAATTATTTTAATGTATAAATATTTATTTCTAACTTATCATTAAATTATATTTATATTTGCATTTTATGTGTGTAATATTTTAAAGTAGTTTCTTATGCTCATCAAGGCTGCATTTATTTGATCAAAAATACAGAAAAAAACTAAAATTTTGTGAAATACTATTGCAAATTAAAAATAATTAATTAAACTAAAATACTTTAAAGAATAATTTATTCCTGTGATGCAAAGCTGAATTTTCAGCATCATTACTCCAGTCTTCAGTGTCATATGATCCTTCAGAAATCATTCTAAATTGCTGATTTATAATCAGTGCTGGAAACGGTTGTGCTGCTTAATTTTTTTTAGGACATGTGATACTTTTTTCAGGATCAGTACATTTTTTTTTTTTTTTTAAGAAATGAATACTTTTATAAGGATGTGTTAAATAGATAAAAAGTGATAGTAAAGTTGTTAAAAAGGATTTATATTTTTAATAAATGCTGTTTTTTTTTACTTTTTAATAATCAAAGAATTTAAAAACGTATTAGAGTTTCCAAAAAAATATTAAGCAGCACAGCTGTTTTAGCATTGATAATAAATCATCATATTAGAATGAATTTCTGAAGGATCATGGGACACTGAAGACTGGAGTAATGGCTGAAACCACTGTTAGAAATTGCATTAATACTTTTTTTCTGTATTTTTGAACAAATAAATACAGCCTTGATAAGCAAGAGACTCCTTTAAAAGAGTATTAAAAATAAAAAAAGTTTTGTTTGTCTCTATTTGTTTGCATCGATTATCTGATTGTTGGATTTTTCTTTTCAGATATTTTCGTTTTTAATCTAGAATTTGGCTATTTCATGCTGTCTCATGGTTTCAGTTGAAGCATATATCGATTAATCTTAGAGGTCTGTCTTGAAAGGTTTATACAGAATCATTAAAAATCGATTTCTCCATGGAGAAAATGAAAACCTCTTAAGTGGGTCATTTCTGCTCCATTAGTAGCACCAAATTGAATCGCAAAAATGACTGTATTTGAACAGGTTTTCCATCCGCTCCCCATCCGCCATTGGTCTCATTGCCTAATTATATATTAACAACTGTTGATGATAGTTGTGACTCCTCTCTTAACTTCTCATCTCTCTCAATCTCTTTCTTTTTCACTTGGGGGTAAATGAAATATTGATAACTTGGCAGTGAGAGTAAGCGAGTGAGAGCACCAGCAGAGTTCCCTCCTTCACATGTGGAGATATGCCACTCACACAATGTTTTTATTTGTGTGCGTTGAGTTTTCATCCATAAATTTCTTATTCAGACAGGAATTAGAAGAATGTCAGATAGATGCTTCCTCACCCTAAGTAGTTCTGTCTGAATTCCAAATAACAAATCAACAGTTCATGTTGAAGATGTATAAATGGACGTGGTATTGACAGACAAGAAGAATTAGGAAGGTAATGCACAAGAAAAAGAGTATAAAAATGGAAGGGGATGAATATTTAATAGTCTGTCCCTCAGCTTGACGTCTAGCCTCTTGACACATACAGTATTAATAAACAGGATGGCAGGATGCTCTTGTGTATTTATGAGTGAAACAGCAGGCTGTTGTCTTGAAGATGCTGCAAAGGATTGCAAAGGGTGATGCTATGTCACATTGAGGTAAATAATATGCAAATAAAATGGGTTTGCGCAACAGATAAATATGGAAATGTGTCATATTTTAGTGAATTTCAACAAGCCATTTTGTTCCTAATTTATTTGCATGCATAATCGAATGCTCTGGCAGTGTTTGCAGTGGAACGGCATAACGATACACTAAATTATGCCTGCTATTTATAAAAAAAAATATGTGAAGCTGTGCCACTTATAAACATTTAAACCAGTAATATGCATCATTTTGATCAAGATTTTGTGTGTTACAGCAAGTGTCATCAACAAACCACCCCTTTTTTTTTCAGTTTTGTGTCTTTTAGCCTGTATAAAAATAGTGTCAAATATGAGGTGACTGGTACTTCTAATCCATTAGCATTTTAATGGTAGGTTTATTTGAACAGTGAGACAAAAATCCAGAAAAATGTGTTTCAAAAAAGTTGATTTGCATTTTTATGTATGAAATAAGTATTTGACCCCTTCGCAAACCATGACTTAGTACTTGGTGGCAAAACCCTTGTTGGCAATCACAGAGGTCAGATGTTTCTTGTAGTTGGCCACCAGGTTCGCACACATCTCAGGAGGATTTTTGGTCTCATCTGACCACAACACTTTCACCCAGTTCTCCTCTGAATCATTCAGTTGTTCATTTGCAAACTTCAGATGGGCCTGTACATGTGCTTTCTTCAGCAGGGCGACTGCAGAATTTCAGTCCTTCATGGCGTAGTGTGTTACCAATTGTTTTTTTGGTGACTATGGTCCCAGCTGCCTTGAGATCATTGACAAGATCCTCCCGTGTAGTTCTGGGCTGATACCTCACCGTTCTCATGATCATGATCAACTCCACGAGATGAGATCTTGCATGGAGCCCCAGACCGAGGGAGATTGACAGTTATTTTGTGTTACTTCCATTTGCAAATAATCACACCAACTGTTGTCACCTTCTCACCAAGCTGCTTGGCGATGGTCTTGTAGCCCATTCCAGCCTTGTGTAGGTCTACAATATTGTCCCTGACATCCTTGAACAGCTCTTTGGTCTTGTCCATGGTGGAGAACTTGGAATCTGATTGATTGATTGCTTCTGTGTTCAGGTGTTTTTTACTGAGACTCCCTTTAAGAAAGTGCTCCTAATCTCAGCTTGTTACCTGTATAAAATACACATGGGAGCCAGAAATCTTGGTGACTGATAATGGATCAAATACTTATTTCAAATGCAAATCAATTTCTAACTTTTTTTGAAATGCATTTTTTCTGGATTATTTTGCTGTTATCCTGTCTGTCATTGTTAAAATAAACCTACCATTAAAATTATAGACCTGATCGTTTCTTTGTCAGTGGGCAACGTACAAAATTAGCAGGGGATCAAATCATTTTTCCCTCACTGTATGCTGTGTACAGTATGAAAACGATCTGTATGTACTACTACTACTTGGAGAAACTACTTTGGAGAAGCTACTACTACTACTACTAAACACGGCAGGTAACAAAAATGTTGCATACTTCTGTGTGAAATGTTTGGCTGTGTTTTAAATAGGTTACTAGCGTATTAACTGGATTCTGTGTGGTACATTGAATGTTGCTTACTATTTTGTGGAAATTATGCATTATCTTATTAAATAGTAGCTTGTAGAGTTGGGCCGATGATGCCATCATTTATCAAGATTTTGAGCCCATGATTCCTCCCCCACCCCACCTCCCAAAACCCACTGAATCTGGCCGAATACCATGTTTGGATAGGAAATTACCTGTACAATGGAGCTCTAATGTATTTTAATACTTCCTCTTAAAAATGTATTTTAATACTTCCTCTTGCAAATATATTGTTGGGTAATTATACTCTATATTAATTGCGGGAACTGAATTTGCTTTTGAATGCGCACTCGCTTTTTACTTTCACTTTCGAGATTCAAGATCACACGTACTCTATGTATAGAGGGTTTGCACTTTTGCACGATTTGGTGTGTTACCTGAATGTGGTATGTGGCGATACTCAGATCTAAACGGCAGCATGGATAATGTACTACTAAATACGTTGTTCTGCTAATTTATGATGTCTAAATTACGAAAAATAAAAATATTTTGACAAACTAAAGTTAATGGGTGGGAAAAAAAATATACGTACCAGCAGCATTAATTAAGATATTAGCCTAATATTTCACCAACCTGACTAGAAATGTTAAGAACAAACCCAAATGTTGTCAAGATTCTTGCCTTGGAAATCTAGGTTTAGTTTGGCCAACCACAAATGCCTTTTGTTCCTCAGACAGTTTTTTTTTTGCACTCTTCTTAATTTGTTATAACTTTTGGTCGTCTATAGTACTATGGTCGTCTATGGTTTTTCCCACTCTGAATGATACAGCCCCAAACATGACAATAATTGATGATTTTCAGCAGCAATAATCATCAAAATGTACAGGTCCTTCTCAAAAAAATTAGCATATTGTGATAAAGTTCATTATTTTCTGTAATGTACTGATAAACATTAGACTTTCATATATTTTAGATTCATTACACACGACTGAAGTGCATAACTGAACATAATTATTTGAAGGTTGACTTTTTTTGTATTAAAAACACTTTTCTTTTATTGGTCGGATGAAATATGCTAATTGTTTGAGATAGGAATTTTGGGTTTTCATGAGCTGTATGCCAAAATCATCAATATTAAAACAATAAAAGGCTTGAACTACTTCAGTTGTGTAGTAATGAATCTAAAATATATTAAAGTCTAATGTTTATCAGTACATTACAGAAAATAATGAACTTTATCACAATATGCTAATTTTTTGAAAAGGACCTGTATGTATACACTAAGTAGTAATTTAGTATTCATTTGCATTTGTTGTGAAACTGAACTTGAGCTGTGTATTTGGAAATGCAAACGCCACGTGTAACTGATTTTACGCTGGGGATCAGCCTCTCTGTGTACGGCAGCGAGCTTCTGAATTAATGATGCGATGGATGGTGTCTGCGGCAGCGCTCCGCACTTTGAGGATAAAGACATGTCAAATCCACTCCTGCCAGTTTACAACCGCTGCATGTTATGTAAAGGATCTTTGGAGATAAGCAGAGGTCTGGTTTAAGGCTGGTGCTGGTCTGCGTGTATGGCCTGAGCATGTGCGTGTGTTTCCCTAATTCCAGGATTTCTGACGTCAAACTTGCAGTTGTGTATGCTCATGCTTCCTTTAGAGGATGCCTGACGTCTTTGGTTTGGTTCTTATGATGTTACCAGAGGAATTAATATTTGCATTTAAAGGGACAGTTCACTTAAAGGGATAGTTTGGCCAAAAATGAATTCTGTCATCATTTACTCACCCTGTTGGTAGCCAAGTGGTTGGCGGTAGCCATTGACTTACATACACCGCGTTCCAAATTATTATGCAAATTGTATGTAAGTGTCATAAACACACAGTTTTTTGTTTTTCAATTAAACTCATGGATGGTATTGTGTCTCATGGCTCTTTGGATCACTGAAATGAATCTCAGACACCTGTGATAAATAGTTTGCCAAATGAGCCCAATTAAAGGAAAAGTACTTAAGAAGGATGTTCCACATTATTAAGCAGGCCACAGGTTTCAAGCAATATGGGAAAGAAAAAGGTCTCTCTGCTGCCGAAAAGCGTCAAATAGTGCAATGCTTTGGACAAGGTATGAAAACATTAGATATTTCACGAAAACGTAAGCGTGATCATTGTACTGTGAAGAGATTTGAGGCTGATTCAGAGCACAGACAGGTTCGTGCAGGTAAAGGCAGAATGAGGAAGGTTTCTGCCAGACAAATTCATCAGATTAAGAGAGCAGCTACTAAAATGCCATTACAAAGTAGCAAACAGGTTTTTGAAGCTGCTGGTGCCTCTTGAGTCCCGCGAACATCAAGGTGTAGGATCCTCCAGACGCTTGCAGTTGAGCATAAACCTACTATTCGGCCACTCCTAACTAATGCTCACAAGCAGAAACGGTTGCAGTGGGCCCAGACATACATGAAGACTCATTTTCAAACAGTCTTGTTTACTGATGAGTGTTGTGCATCCTTGGATGGTCCAGATTGATGGAGTAGTGGATGGAACATGTCCCAACAAGGCTGCGACCACAACAAGGAGGTGGCGTTTTTGGCCGGAATCATAGGGAGAGAGCTGGTTGGCCCCTTTAGGATCCCTAAAGGTAATAAAATGACCTCGGCAAAGTATGTCGAGTTTTTGACTTACCACTTTCTTTCATGGTACAAAATGAAGAACTGTGCCTTCCGTAGCAAAATCATCTTCATGCATGACAATGCACCATCTCATGCTGCAAATAATACCTCTGTGCCATTGGCTGCTATCTGCATAAAAGATGAGAAACTCATTGTGTGGCCACCATCCTCCCCTGACCTCAACCAGATTGAGAACCTTTGGAGCATCCTCAAGCAAAAGATCTATGAGGGTGGGAGGCAGTTCACATCAAAACAGCAGCTCTGGGAGGCTATTCTGGCATCCTGCAAACAAATTCAATCAGAAACTCTCCAAAAACTCACAAGTTCAATGGATGCAAGAATTGTGATAGTGATATCAAAGAAGGGGTCCTATGGTAAGATGTAACTTGCCCAGTTAGGATGTTTTTGATTGAAATAGATTTAGATTTCAGTAAATATGACCACCTAATGCTGCAAATTCAGCAAATGCCCATTTTCAGTTCTTTACAACCTATACAATGTTTTAACTCTGTTGTGCATAATAATGTGGAACAGTGCATTTTCAGTTTTTTATTTTTGAAATAAATACTGTTATCATCAGGAGGTTTGTTCAATAAAATTCGAATTATACCCTAATGGTTGATGACTTAAAAATTATACTGACTGTCATTTGCATTGACTAATTATGAAAACCAGAGAAAGATATCATTTGCATAATAATTTGGAACGCGGTGTAGTATGGAAAAAAATACAATGGAAGTCAATGGCTACCATGAACTTATTATTATTATTTTTTTATCTTACTGATCTAAGACTTTTGAACGGTGTATATTCAGAAAATGGTAATGAAATGTATCTTTGGTTATCACGTGCCATTTGATGAGATGAGAACTAACAGTGGTAATGTCTAAGACATCTTGCAAGAAACTGTTGTTGCCAAGTAGCTTGAGAAGACTGGGAATACAGTGCTGCACATGGGAATTGCTTACATAAGACACAAGACCGTGAGTAATAAACACATGTAAAGACCAAAACAGACAGAAAAAATATGGCACCTGCCAACAATGCAGGGTTTTGTTCATAGATGCGTATACATCATTCCAGAAGGTGTTTGTTAGCACATCTTATGATGCTTATTATTGAGCCCACATACGTCTGTCAGATCTGACTTTAGATAGTGATTGCTGTGTTGTGTTGTCATATCATTGTGATATCTGCACAAAAAGTATGCATGAGCTTTTAAGAGCTAAATATCTTTTTCTTAAATTAACATTGTAATATTTAATTATTCTGAGTTAATTCGAGTGATTTAAGACAGGGTAAAGAGAAGAAAGAGGGGAAGGATGTGGAGACAGATGTATTCATGTTGATATGTGTTATTGTTCCATGTGAGTTCATAGTTTCTGAGGTAATTTCAGCTGTACAAAAAGTAAATTTGGAGCTTTTTCTAATTGAATTTTTATTTGATTTTTTCCAGAATTTGTCAGAGTTCTTCAAAGCTACTTTTGTGTTAGAAGAAAGAAGTCATGCAGGTTTGGAACGACATGAGAGTGAGTAAATTTCTTCAACACACATTTCCAGGGGGACTGACAGTGACTCAGATGTGCTACTTTTCCCTTATTCATTTTTAATATTTTAGTTTGTCATTCTCTAAAACAGCCATTTTGGGTTCTATGAAGAGAGATTCTATGAAGGCAATAAGGATGAATATCATAAGTCTTTTAGGTTTTAAATAAAAACAAAACAAAAAGGAGACTGTATATTTTACGGCTCAATATTAATATATTGTTAATATATTTTATGATTATAATATCCAATGATTTCATGTAATAAATCATATAACCTGTTATTATAAAATGCACTGATAATAACACATTATTGATTGAATGGTACCTTGTTTAACACTATTAATATAGGAAACATCAATAAAAGAGACACTAAACCAATAGATATAACTGATAACAAAAAAAGGAATCTAACTATGAGGTTTCTTACTACTTATTTCCCAAAGCTTCCTTTTAACAATATGTGCCTTTAACAATGTGTGCCTTCCTTTTAACAATGTGTGTCTTTAAAAAGTTATGTTTTAAAAACGTAACTTTTCTATTCATATATTATTTTTCCTTGAATATTTTTACGCTGCAAAAGAACAAGCTCTTGTGTACTGCTGTCTGGCCAGTCGATTCAGGATTTTATTTTCAAAATGTTTTATTCTGGATAGTTTGCGCCCTCTGGTGGACAAAATAACTATGACATAATACAAATCCCACAACAAAATATGTTAAGAAGTAGATCAGTTTGGGGATTAACAATTAGCCTAATATTTACTGAAAACTCACGTTTAGGTGTGAGCTCTGCATGAATTTATGTCTGGTTTCGGTTCAACTGTGGTGATGTCGTATTCGTTTTTTTTAATAGGATATGAAACTGGTTGAACACAAATGTGAAAATTTGACTGACGGGGAAACATTTAATTAACAAACTTGAGAAAAAACCTTACCGTTTAGCAAAAATGTTATGCTTGAAAAATTATTTTAAACTTGTATGGCAGTTTTATCAACACGCATGGTTGATGAAACCATCGTTTAATGTAGTACAATAAAATCTCTTCAGCCAGGAAGGTAAACTTAATTTCACCGTTCGCATCTGTGTTATGATTAACATCCTAATAAAACGTCGAAACGGTGATACGCGCCCTGCAGTTTGTAATTGTTTACAATGAAACCGGTCGAAAGATCCGGTTGGCGGAAATCCAGCACTGTAACAGGTTAACATTCGCTTTGTGTACACCACTTCCGCATTCTTCTGCATTTACTTTATTAGGTTATCAAATACAGGCGGGAAACTTGGAAAAACATATTTCTGTTTCTGTAGTCCCCGTGTCAAGTAGCCTACCAGATACAAATTCTTCCAAGCTCAGCCGGTGACAGGTAACTTTACGCAAGAGTCAAATATGCAGCTATTTTATAGTTGGTCAAGCTAAATTAGCCATTTAGAAAACTCGTAGATTTATTGATATTTTTTTACTGCCTTGGTTGAGTCCAGAATTAGAATGGAATATAAATGTCAAATCACAGGCAAATTACTTGAATTTGAATGTGAATATTGCGTAAATGAAGCTTTATTTTTATACTTTGTGAAGAGGGGACGGTATCATTGAATTGGTTTGGTGATTTGTAATAGTGGTTTTTGGTATTATTTTTTTCATTTTTAGGTCTTAAATGTTAATTAAAGTGTTTTAAAAGTTAAAGTCAATATGCGGCTGTTGCGTTTAAGGCAAGCAAAATATCTGTACATCACATTTGGTCTATTCAGTTGCTACAAGTGTTAGGCATTGCTTTATAACTATGTATTTGAAACAGAACTGCATCTGTTGCATTACCTAATCTACGTGCTGTTTTAAAATGGCTAAATGATTACAGGTCGCACTGTAGATCGCACTATAAAGTCAGCGGCCAAATGGACCCGTTAGATTTGAAAACAGATGAAGAGCTGCTGTTTTTCTTCCACCGGAAAAAGACAGAAATTTCGTGCATAGAACAACCACACAGACTCCTCACTCAACTGCGCGACCACGACCTGGTTCCGGAAAACCTTTTTGAGGTAGAAGCACACCCACTATAATCTCTCTCTCTCTCTCTCTCTCTCTCTCTCTCTCTCTCTCTCTCTCTCTCTCTCTCTCTCTCTCTCTCTCTCTTACCCAGCCTCTGCATTTTACTATCTGACTAGCAGAAAGTTTTATATAGTAACTGACGCTAAACTAAATGTTCCACTACTCAGTTTTAGTAATTACATACTAATACCATGTTTTGGATCATATACTATGGTAATACTACGGTGGCCGAGTGTATGGAGCCCCTAAAAGGTCATGGTGGTGGAAAAAATTTAGGGGTGGGTGGAAAAAAATCGGGCTGGTGAAAAAAAATTAAGGGTGGGAAGAAAAAAAAAATTGGGGTGCTGAAAAAAAATCAGGGTGGGTAGAAAAAAATCGGGGTGGTGGAAGATTTTTTTGGGGTGGGTAGAAAAAAAATTGGGATGGTGGAAATGTTTTTTGGGGGGGGAAAGAAAAAAATCGGGTGGTGGAAAAAATATATTTTACTTTTTTTTTTGCGTTCCCTGGCAAAGATGTTTTGTATTCTCTCGCAGTTAAGTTCGGACAAACACTTCCTGTTTACTTTACAGCTTGCTGTATTTTGAACTTGGACTCAAGTATAAAGAAATACAGCCAATTTTTTGTTCAAGGCACAGCTCTGGGACATTCTAAAACGCTTATTATTATTTTATTTTGTCTGACAAACGGAAAAAAAACCTAAAATTAAGCCAGATTTTTCATATCCTATTTTGAAGGAGGGATAATATAAATACACTGTTTTAAATGTATTTTTGGTTTTTATTGTAGCGGCATGTTTAGGATTAATCTCCAGTCTGTCAAATTAGTCACAATAAAGTTCCTTTATACTGTTTAGCTGTTGCATAGGCTATATTTCTTGCAAATATACATCTGTAACAAGTAGTCCACTGAATGATGAGATGTGAAGTGAACCTAAGTGCAGTTTTATTTCCAAGTGCTCAATCCAAACAATGACATAATCCAAAACAGACGAAGACTTGACATGAAACAGACTTAGCTTGGCTTGGCATGAACAGACTTGACGTGACTTGAAACAGACTTGACTTGAACAAACACTCACCGGACAGCAGGTTTACAACTTCAATACGTGACAGGAAACAATTCAAACACAAGGGCTATTTATACTAGACAAAAGAGATCACATGACAGAAACCAACCAATGAAAAACAAGGAACAGCACATGGCAACCAATGGGGACATGACACATGGAACTAAGGGACCAATGGCAGGAATACACAAAGGCAAGGGAAGTAAGACTCAACAGCATGAAACAAATACAAAATAAAAGACATGCAAACATGAACATGAACCAAAACAAAATCCCAAACCCCACGTTACATATTCCCCCCTCTAAGGGCAGCTCCAGACGCCCAAAACACACCACCCAAAACAAAACAAAACCCCAAAAAGTCCAGAAGGGTTGTGGAGCAGAGACAGTTTATGGGGGAGGGATGGAGGGCCAGATCCATGGAGGGGAACACGACTGGGATCATGGCATGGATCATGGAAGACAGGGCAATGGCATGAATCATGGGAAGGTGGTGGACCTGGACCCTGATGCAAGGGAAGGTCTAAACAACGGAGCACAGGTGGGCCTGGACCATGGAGCATTGGCGGGCCTAGGCCGTGAAGCATTGAGAGACCGTGAAACACTGGGGGACCTGGGCCGTGGTGCAGTGGCAGACAGTGGGAAACTGGAGGACCTGGGTCATGGAGCAGTGGCAGACGGTGAAACACTGGAGGACCTGAGCCATGGAGCAGTGGCAGACTGTGGCTCAATGGAGGTCCTGGGCCATGAAGCAGTGGCAGACTGTGGAACAGAGGAGGACCAGGACCATGAAACAGTGGCAGACTGTGAAACAGTTGAGGGCCTGGTGCATGGAGTAATGGCAGACCTGGATCATGAAGTAGAGGTGGGCCTGGACCGTGAAAACATCTGGCAGACAGTTAAGCACTGGAGGAGCTGGGCTATGGAGCAGTGGAAGCCAGGGTGGAATCGGTAGAGCAGGAAGCCATGGCGGTGCAGGCAGAGCAGGAAGCCTTGCTGGTGCAGGCAGAGCAGGAACATGGGTAGACCACTTAACCGTGGCAGAGCAGGAAGCCTTGCTGATGCAGGCAGAGCAGGAACATGGGTAGACCACTTAACTGTGGAAGTGCAGGCAGAGCAGGAAGCCTTGCTGGTGCAGGCAGAGCAGGAACATGGGTAGACCACTTAACTGTGGAAGTGCAGGCAGAGCAGGAAGCCTTGCTGGTGCAGGAACATGGGTAGACCACTTAACTGTGGAAGTGCAGGCAGAGCAGGAAGCTTTGCTGGTGCAGGCAGAGCAGGAACATGGGTAGACCACTTAACTGTGGAAGTGCAGGCAGAGCAGGAAGCCTTGCTGGTGCAGGCAGAGCAGGAACATGGGTAGACCACTTAACTGTGGAAGTGCAGGCAGAGCAGGAAGCCTTGCTGGTGCAGGCAGAGCAGGAACATGGGTAGACCACTTAACTGTGGCAGTGCAGGAAGCCTTGCTGGTGCAGGCAGAGCAGGAACATGGGTAGACCACTTAACTGTGGCAGAGCAGGCAGAGCAGGAAGCCTTGCTGGTGCAGGCAGAGCAGGAACATGGGTAGATCACTTAACTGTGGCAGTGCAGGCAGAGCAGGAAGCCTTGCTGGTGCAGGCAGAGCAGGAACATGGGTAGACCACTTAACTGTGGCAGAGCAGGCAGAGCAGGAAGCCTTGCTGGTGCAGGCAGAGCAGGAACATGGGTAGATCACTTAACTGTGGCAGTGCAGGCAGAGCAGGAAGCCTTGCTGGTGCAGGCAGAGCAGGAACATGGGTAGACCACTTAACCGTGGCAGAGCAGGAAGCCTTGCTGGTGCAGGCAGAGCAGGAACATGGGTAGACCACTTAACCGTGGCAGAGCAGGCAGAGCAGGAAGCCTTGCTGGTGCAGGCAGAGCAGGAACATGGGTAGACCACTTAACCGTGGCAGTGCAGGCAGAGCAGGAAGCCTTGCTGGTGCAGGCAGAGCAGGAACATTGGTAGACCACTTAACCGTGGCAGAGCAGGCTGTGAGTTTATAAATGTCTTTCATGGCTGTGATAGGACAGGCAGTGAGTTCATGAAAGGGTGTCTCCCCCTTGGGAGGTTATGCCGTGTACGCCGCCTCCTTGAGAGGTTCTGCAGTTGGAGCTACCACCTCAGTAGGCACTGGCGCAGCAGACTCATGGACAGATGAGGCCTCTGGAGCAGACTCGTGGACAGATGAGGCCTTTGGAGAACAATGTGCAGCCCACACAATCAAAATGGCGATGGCCATCACATGCAGCGCAGTGGATAGAGGGAGGCCCACCGGGCTAGTGGGTGTAGGGACCACTGGAATGCCAGCAGCTCTCACTGATAGCAGTGGTGGGTCCATCACACTGGCAATCATGACATGACAAGGCTCTGAAGGATAAGATGAGGTATGGCGTGTCTCTGGCATAGGGACCGTGGATTGGCTTGATTCTGGCGTGGCGTCCATCTTGGCCGGGGACTCTGGCGTGGCGGCCATCTTGTTAGCAGACTCTGGAGCGACGACCATGATAGGTGCAGACTCTGGAGCGGCAGCCATCTTGTGAACAGGCTTTGGGATGGTGGCCATCTTGTAAGCAGGCCCTGGAGTGACAGGCATGGCGTGAGCAGGTCCTGGAGCGGGCCTTGGAGCAGCAGACATGACATGAGCAGGCTTTGTTGCAGCAGATATGACGTGAGCAGGCTTTGGAGCAGCAGACATGACGTGAGCAGGCCCTGATGCAGCAGACGTGACATGTTCCTCCTTCATGACACCAATAGTGAAAGCAGAGCCACTCAACAATAAGGCAAAGTCAATATACTGCTCAAGGGTAGCAGGGCCATTGCTGTTGGGAATTAGAAAATTTAAAGAGTCCACAAGTCCATTCCTGAAACTACCCTTTAGAGCAGTGTCATTAAAATCCACCTGCGAGCACAGTTCACAAAAAATTCCTCTATCGCCCTGTCACCTTGAAAAAGGCAGAGGAGGCGAGAAACTGCTGGGTTCATTTTGGTGGTCGCGTATTCTGTAACAAGTAGTCCACTGAACGATGAGATGTGAAGTGAACCCAAGTGCAGTTTTATTTCCAAGTGTGCAATCCAAACAATGACATAATCTGAAACAGACAAAGACTTGACATGAAACAGACTTGACTTGACAGACTTGGCTTGGCATGAACAGACTTGACGTGATTTGACTTGACTTGACTTGACTTAAAACAGACTTGACTTGAACAAACACTCACCGGACAGCAGGTTTACAACTTCATTACGCAACAGGGAACCATTCAAACTCAAGGGCTATTTATACTAGACAAAAGAGAGCACATGACAGAAACCAACCAATGAAAAACAAGGAACAGCACATGGCAACCAATGGGGACATGACCCATGGAACTAAGGGACCAATGGCAGGAATACACAAGGGAAAGGGAAGTAAGACTCAACAGCATGAAACAAATACAAAATAAAAGACATGCAAACATAAACATGAACCAAAACCAAATCCCAAACCCCTGCTTGAGTCCAAGTTCAAAATAAAGCTCTATGAACCGCTCCATTGTGAACATTTAGAGCTGTATGAATTTATTATTTGTCCGAACTTAACTGGTTTTGCGAGGGAACGCAAAAAAAAAGTAAAATATATTTTTTCCACCACCTCGATTTTTTTTCTCCACCCACCCCTACATTTTTTCCACCACCATGACCTTTTAGGGGCTCCGTACGAGAGAGCTCAATGTGCTGCAACTTAAGAAAACACATGCAAACAGATAAAAACGACAACAAATTAAGAAAACATCTTCATCAGTTTGACAACACAGGCGCTGCAAATCCTCGCAACGCAAGCACAAATACAGAAACACGCTGCAAACTCAGAAACGTGCTGTTAACACACGAACGCACTGCAAATAGCACGGACCACAACGGAAATGTTTCAGGGGGACCTCGAAAAGTGACAAACCCATCTGGGACCTGATGCTTCATAAATTATTTATCAATCGTAATTCAACGCTGACTTTTTAGCATGCATTTGACCAAATTGTCTTGTTTTGTCTTTATTTCCGATTACATAAGTCTCTTATACTTTATACTTTATATGCTATTTGCAGCGCGTTCCTGTGTTTGCGGCGCGTTTCTGAGTTTGCATTGCGTTTCCGTATTTGTGTTTGCGTTGCGAGGATTTGCAGCGCCTGTGTTCTCAAACTGATGAAGATGTTTTCTTAATTTGTTGTCGTTTTTTCCTGTTTGCATGTGTTTTCTTAAGTTGCAGCACGTTGAGCTCTCTCGGCCACCGAATTTTACCTTAATATTTTTAATATCAATATTATAATATTGTTCATCACTATAATATTGTTTTTGGGTATTTAACCATGTAATATCATGTTTTGGGGCATGTTCTACCATCACTTTACCATGGTACCTCCATTATACTTTTTAGAAAAGTTTTGTGTCAAAGTGTGTCAGTTCATCGTTTAGCATATTTAGGCATAAGACGTCTGATCATACTGTACTTCTATCTTTCTTTATGTCTTCCTCTGGTAGAATGTGAAAAAGATGCGTACTCGTAAGCAGAAGGAGAAGGCCTTCTATGAGGTTTTGGACTGGCTAGAAAAAAATAGACCTCAGGACATAGAACAGTTCTGGCGCTGTGTGTTTGAAGATCATATCCTGAAGCTGTATCCGACACTATGTATGCTCAGAAACAGTCTGATGGATGGTCAGTAGTTTTGATTATTATCAGCTTTATGTTTTGTTATCTAGAGGCTCACATTGTGTTACTAAGCTATGATAAAGCAAGATTGCGTTCATGTATATATATGCAGTATCTTTTTATTATTATTTTTTTGTCCCAGGCCCTGTCAAACTCAATGAGAAACCTTCGGATGTTAAGACACTGACAGAGAAAGGGAAGGACTACACTAGAAAGAGAAGTAAAGAGGACGGAAGTAGAGAGAATAATGATGATCCTGATCTTCTTGATGTTTTCTCTGCTTTCACAACCAGCCCTGAGAAACCAAGCAAAAAAAAAAAACTCATTCAGTCCATGAACTACAGTAGTTCTCTTCAGGGTTACAGTTAAATAACACTAAAACTAAAATAAATAAATAAAAAATTTCTGATTGTGCAATCTTAACAAAAATAATGTAAAGAATAAAAAAACTGGACAATCAGTGGTTTTCATTGTTATCAGCTTTATGTTTTGTTATCTAGAGGCTCACAAAGCTATAGAGAAAGAATGGGTTTCTATATACATGTACATTATCTTTTTATTAAAATTTTTTCTTTGTCAAAGGCACTTCCAATCTCTATGATAAATCACCGGATGTTCAGACACTGACAGAGGAGGAAGAGAGTAAAGGAGAAGCAGAGAAACGGAAGGAGAAGAGCTACAAAAGAAAGATGAGTAAAGTTGATCGAAGTAGTGAGGATAGTGATGATCCTGATCTTTTCTCTGGTTCCACATGCAGTCAGAAGAAACCAGGCAAAAAACCCTCATTCTGTGAGTCCCTGAACTACAACAGTTCGAAGTTTCATTAGGGTTATGGTTAATTTAATACTAAAACTAAAGCCATTTAAAACATTTTTGTTACTTGCAATAAAACAAACCTCAACTAAAATAATATTGAAATAAAAATAAAAAAATCTCAGAAGCAGTCTGCTGGACAATATTTATCTAGAGGCTCAGGCTCACGTTGTTCTACTATGCTATGATAGAGCAAGGGGGCTTTCATATATATGTACAGTATCTTTTTATTATTTTCTTTGTCCCAGATCTCTACGAGAACTCTTCGGATGTTGAGACACTGACAGAGGAGGAAGAGAGTAAAGGAGAAGCAGAGAAACGGAAGGAGAAGAGCTACAAAAGAAAGAGGAGTAAAGATGATACAAGTAGTGAGGATAGTGATGATCCTGATCTTTTCTCTGCTTCTACACGCAGTCAGAAGAAACCAGGCAAAAAACCCTCATTCTGTGAGTCCCTGAACTACAACAGTTCGAAGTTTCATTAGGGTTATGGTTAATTTAATACTAAAACTAAAGCCATTTAAAACATTTTTGTTACTTGCAATAAAACAAGCCTCAACTAAAATAATATTGAAATAAAAAAAAAATCTGTTGTTGATGTTGAGACACTGACAGAAGAGGAAGAGAGTAAAGGAGAAGCAGAGAAATGTAAGGAGAAGAGCTACAAAAGAAAGAGAAGTAAAGATGATAGAAGTAGTGAGGATAGTGATGATCCTGATCTAAACATGTTATTTTTAGATAGTTGCAGAGGAAACCTTTCTTATTTTTATTTAGTTCTACTTGTGTTAAAATAACTAAAACTGAAATAATTATTAAAGGCCATGATACAAGGGGCAACATTTTGAGCAATGTTGCTGTCAACAGACAACTAGATGAGACACATGGCCCACGACTGATCTGAAGTACAGTATCCAGATAGAAGTTTATCACCACCTTAAAGGAAAGTTTGCCCAGAAATGAAAATGTTCTGAAAATGAACTCACCCTCAGGATGAGTCCAAGATGAAACTGACAAAACACAAAATTACTGAAATTTTACCTGAAATTAAAATGAATTTAAAATAATAATAAAAACTGTTTATGTTTCTGAATCTTACACACTCAGTGCAGTTCATGGATCTCTCTCCTAATGAGCTGATTATCTGAATTAGGTGTGTTAAATAAAGGAAACATGCAAAATGTGCAGAGCAGTGGGCCCAGAGGACTGAAGTTGAGAACCACTGATCTAATGGATACTAAAATAACACTGTTTCTAGGTGCCTGATGTCCTATTTTTGTATTATCACTCTCTCCTGATCTGTGTGATCTTCTTTCTCTTTCTCAGCATCTCCTGCGAAGAAAGGTGACGAGCAGGGCATTTTGACGTGGATTAATGATGATGAGCTGACTGTAACCTGTGGGAATAAGGAAGGCACTCTCTATCGGGATAAACTGCTGAGAGGTTCACCATTATTTTGCTATAATTACTCTTACTTTTATTACAGTATTTATTATGTTTTTATGTGTGGATTGTTTGGTAATGCATCTTATTCTTGTCTCCTGTAGGGGAGAAGTGTATTTTTTCCAAGGAACGCTGGTTCACCCCCACTGAGTTTGAGAAGTTTGGGGGGAAGGAAAAGTGCAAAAACTGGAAATTCAGCATCCTCTGCGAAAGCATACCACTTAAGAAACTCATACAAGTAAATAACGCAAGCACCAACAGATTGTTGGGATTCTTGGGATCTTTGTTAAAAACAAGGATTTAAAAAATTGTCCTGGGTTTTGCTGTAAACTTGTCACACACTGCAAAAATACTTTTTATTTAGATATTTTTAAGTTAACTTGATGCATAACATTTGCATGCACAAATTAACTATTTTGAGACATTTTTATTTTATTCCTTAATCTGTACACCCATCACTGTTTTGAAACAAAACTGCACCTTTTCCTAATTTAAAAAAATATATATTTTATACAACTCTAGCGCAACAGATGTACAGCACATGTTTTTGTATTTGCTTGGGCTGGGTAAAAATATATGTTTCTTGATTTGAATTTTGGGCCTACTTTGTTTGAATAAATCCATCAAGTTTGTATGACAGCCACCATTTACATTTTATATTTCAAAAAACGAATTAGGGTGAAAATATAATTATGTAATTGTAAAGCTAGTATTATATGTTTATTATTATAAAAAAAAATTGATTGTAATTTGAGTTTGTATACAATTCAGTTAATTTTACTGAAATAATATTATAATGTGGTACCAGCTGACTCTCATGTATATTTTGGAGATTTAGTTGAGAGATTTTTCTAGGATTGACCCTTTAAGTTTATAAGGTAAATATGTAGTTATATTAATTACAGAAGACCCCTCATTTACATGTGTGATCATTTCCTTTCTCATTTTTTTAGGATGGGCATCTTCAGTGTCCACAGAGTAAGAGAAGAAAGAAAACCTGTGTCCAAAAAGTACTTTGTCTCTCCATGTGCAATATCAGGTTTTGCTTTTTTTCTGCTTATCATGTGACATTCATTAAGTGACATTGTTCCTTCCTGCAGAACATGAATGAGCATTTTTCTATCAGCACAAACAAGAGATCCAGTAAAGGTGAGTAGCCATCATCCTTGCTCATTTACATGCTCTCTGCTGTCTGTCTGACTGCAATAATATGTTTTATTTCTCAAGACTCAAAAACAAACTTTGGTTTGGTGGAGGAAAGTGATGCTGAAGATTTCCAGAAACAGGGAGGGAAAAGAGGAGGAACAGAGTTTAGAGGGAGAGTTGAGGAAGAGGAGGAAGAAGACATGGCAGATCTGTCTGTTTTCGAGGCTCCCTCTTTACCAGTCACCTGTGTTTCACTTACTGGGACTCTGTACAAATACAGGTTTGCGTCAGGTACGTTATTGCACTGATTTTTGTGTAGAACTTGGTTGCTTTTGTCTGTGTCGAAGGATTGAGTGAGAAGTGTTTCTGTTGTGTTGCAGGGAGTCGTGGGAAGTGTATACGTACTGAGGAAAGATGGTTCACTCCGGAGGAATTTGTAAAGCAGGAACAGACTCTCACTGGTGGACACTGGAAGAAAGATATACTGTGCCATGGAAAGACGCTCAACTTTTTACACCAAGTAACAAATTAAAGATATATACAAACATCATGAGTATTTATTTTTTTATTTGTTTGTTTATTTATTGTTTGTATGTAATTTCTAGAAAAAGGTCCTGCGCATCCATTCCCTTCTGTGTGAATGTGGAAAATGCAGTACTCAAGAGGAAGATGTGGTGAGAAACATCTCTACCTGACATATTTAATCATAAACTGTCATCATTAAAATGATTTAGGATATTAACTTAAATTCTTAACAGTCTTTTAAATGTGTACATTAAAGTGTGTATGATCATTAAAATAATTTTCATAGAATAAAGTTGTGAACATCGCTAAACATTTTATATTTATATAATTATATTTTATTTTTACTTTTTTTATATTGTCTTTACGTTTTACATTTTCTGCTTAAAGAAAGCTAATCCTATTTTAGTATGGTTATTATTTTTTGCATTGTGGCATTAATTTTATGACAGTTGGTATACATGTAAGCATTCATTATCAGTTTGTCTTCATGTAAGTATTATAGTGCAAGCATATTTTGATTTAAAAAATGCAGTAAAAAATCTACATTTCATTGATAATAATCTAAAACCTATTGAGAATATTAAGAAGTACAGTACTAAGAATTCAGGAAGAAATGTGCTTTAAATGAGTAGTTCAAGATAGTCATTTGTGTCATTATTTACTCCCAGTCCACTTTCTTCTGTTCCCTTTATAATTATGAATTTATGTATTATTATGAATAATGTATTTCACTTTAGCAGTGAAATACAACTTGTTGTGGTTAGATTCCTATATCTCAAAACAAGATTGTTATGTTGTGTCATGTCCTCTGACTAGATGGCCCAGAACAATGATGACGAGTGTTTTGTGTGTGACTCTGAGGAAGATCTTGTGTGTTGTGACAAATGTCCACGAGCTTTTCATTCAGATTGTCACATACCAGCTGTAGATGAAGACTCACCTGGGTGAGAGAGACAAACAGAACAGAAATCATTAAATCAGAAAATCAGCAAGTAAACTATACATTAATTTTGCATATGTGTGTGTTTGCTTGTAGGGAATGGATTTGTACCTTTTGCATGTTAAAAAACAGTAAACAGTGGAGTGACCCCACTAACATGTCTGAACAAGAAGCTTTCAAAGCCCCAGTGTCTCAATACATATTGGTAAACACACACACACACACACACACACACACACACACACACACACACACACACACACACACACACACACACTGGTTTACATGTTTTATGGGGACATTCCATAGGCGTAATGGTTTTTATACTGTACAAACCGTATTTTCTATCGCCCTAACCCTACCCTACACCTAAACCTAGCCCTCACAGGAGATTGTGCACACTTTTACTTCCTCAAAAAAACTCATTGTGCATGATTTATAAGCCTGTTTCCTCATGGGGACCTGAGAAATGTCCCCACAAGGTCAAAATTTACTGGTATTCCTATCCTTGTGGGGACATTTGGTCCCCACAACGTGATGAATACCAGGTACACACACACACACACACACACACACACAAACATAAATTCAGCATATTAATATAGAAGATTAACACAAAGATTTAAGGTGCTCACATTCTGTAACAGAGTTCAGTGCCTTAATGTGCTGCCTACATAGGCTGCTCAGCAGGTTTAGAAACAGAATAATTATTTATGGGCCTAACTGTGGATATGTGTGTTGTTTGTCATCTTTAGCACTGCCGCTGCCTCCTGTTGTGTGTGTGCAGAAAGGACATTCAGAAGGTGTTTGTTGAGGATCCATGCAAAAAGGTGAGATTATCTCATTTTTTCATTTTTTCTTCTTGCTGTCTTTTACATGTCACCCATAGAATAAAAGTGATGAAAAACATGACTTGAAATTTATAATGCATTAAAAGCCAGAAATAAAATGACTTCCAGGAGCCCAGATACTCTGAGTTCATAACTCAGCCGATGTGGCTGGACAAAATAAAGCAGAAGTTGGAAAGTGGTGTGTATCGGACGGTAGGAGCGTTCATCTCTGACTTTCGGCTCATTTTCAACAACTGCAGCAGGTTCAATAGGGTAAGATTCACTAAAACACGTGTTTAATAAATGAATCACCAACAAAAACAAATCAAGAGCATGTTAAAATGAAGTTGTTTTGCAATGTGTTATACGTGGACACGTATCCTGGACATTATTGATAATTGTTGTTGAGATGATTAACTTTACAAGTGGACATTTGATTTTTGACAGATTGTTTTTTGTATTTTGTTCTCTTGCTCTTTAAAGGAGAATGTTGAGTTCGACCAAATGGGTGACAGGCTGAAAGAAAAGTTTGAGGAAGAGTTCCAGAAAATCTTCAGTATCCGCTATGCAATAATAGCTTTTGCTAGACTTTCAAAGATACAGTTGAGATTTGGGTAGCTTTATTATAATGTATATAAGATGTATAAATATTTTAATTTTGCAGTCCTGCAAAGGACAAGCAGTTTGAAAAATGAATGAATGCAATCCTTTCCTTTACGACTTCCATCTTTCCAATGCAGCAAGGGTCTGTGTACTTTTGCGTCCATTTTTCATTTTTTAACCCGGAAATTAAATACAAAAAATGTGGTTTCGTTGTGAGTGACATCCACGTGTGAATGCAGCATATGGATGTGCAATGATAATGATAACATTAACAATGCACATAGCAAAAAATATGTCAAAATAGGTCAATTATACTAATTTCAGAAGCGCACTCAGTGATTTGTTTCTGGAACTGGGCCTGTACTTTGTGTGCTTTGAGCAACCATGCATGGCCCTTTCTTTAATGTGATCTTAGAAAGCTGAAAGCATAATCATGATGATCATAGAGGCTAAACTGCTGTTTTGTGTTTATTTATTTATTTATTGCATTTACCAAAGCCAGTTTTACTCTTAATCTATGCTTTAGTGTGTGATTATTTTGGACCCAGTTTGAAAACTTTAGGTGTCAGTGTTTTGTTTTTCTTTACTTCAGCCCTCAGAAAATACAGAAGTTTTCACACCTACAATACTTAAGGGAATTGATAAGGACAAACACAAAAATATATACAGGTATTAAACTGTTTTTAACTTTTTTTTTACCTCAGTCATCTACTTTCCTGTTTCTGGGAAGTTGCTGTTGCAGATTTATTTGGGTTTATTTTACTAAAACTCAGATCCACACCCTGTATTGTCACATAATAAAAGATGGAAGCCATTATTATTTATTAATATGAAAATGCTCTGTCCTCCAGGTTTGAGTGTCCATATGCTGGTCAGTTTCGTTGCAGTTTGACCAGCCTTGTGTTTGTGATGAAGGGTAAAGGAGAGGTGTCTTATAAAACTGTCTCATGGGATCCTCGTCTGTTAGATGGTTTGGGTGAGATGAGTCCTGCAGGACCCTTGTATGACATTGACTGTTTTGATGGGTCAATCTCAGGACTGCACCTTCCACACTGTGAAATATTCTCTGGTATGGTCATTTCTACATGCTAAATTGGTTTAAAATGAATAGCTTTATTGTAAAATTAATACACCTTCTGTGTATTAAATAATAAATATATTTTTATATGTTTGACAGAGGGAGACATGGATTGTTTAGCTGTTGCACATTTCACTGATGGTAACGTAGAAAAAATGAATCCTCTTAAAGTGACTGAAGCTCATGTGATGATTGACATCAAACATCTCTCCTTATTTGGGCTCATAAAAAGGATGTTCTTTCCTCCTTCCCCTATCATTGCCCAAGTACTTGTCTTTCAGCGACCACTAACTGAGAGACAGAGAGAAAACGTACTGGATGTCCATTTGCTCCCGTCGAATGTTCCACTGTCAGAGGTATTATTATTTTTTGTTTAAATGATAATACTGAAAATTGGTCCTGACATTTGGGTGGGTTTGTATAAACACACTCTGATCCATATCAAAAGGAAATATGGAATAAATCTTGCTTATCATTTCATGCTCATAAATTACCTTGGGTTAACACTGTACATTCCCAAACCCCTGGGTTCGCATTTCATTTGTTTATTTCTTGTGTCAGTGTGATAACCAGTCATATCCTATTGATGGAGGCATTGACTCCTCTCACATGACTTTCCCTCATTAATTCTCAATCACCCCCCACCAAACTCACGGCATGCTTTAGGAGGTCTGTTGAAACTCAATGGGCTCATGGGAGGCAAGAGCTGTGGACCTCTGCTGTAACTTTACCTGCTGGTGTTTAATGTTGGACAAAAACAAGTGATTTGTACACTTTCTAATATTATATTTTGTAATACTGGTGTTGTTTTTTCCCCCATCCAATATTTTGAGGAAGCACATGCCTCCCTTGACTCCTTGGAGGAAACGCCCCTGCCTAAAAGTTAAATTTTTAATTGTGTTAAAAAAAAAAGCTGTTTAGTAATTATTTAGGGTGTCATCGTCTCATTATGTTGGAAGGGACCATTTTTGTTACACCTACATTTTGTTACGGCCTTCACAGCCTCTTCCTAACCCCAACTTTTTCTTAAGGTCAAGAACCAGCACATGGAGAATATGCATATTAATACCAGTTCACAGTGTAGGCTCACTCCAGGAACATATTACCGTCTGTGTTGTCAAGCAGAGAGAGCTAGAGTGCAGCCAGAGGTAACATTATTCATTATATTTAGTTGCAAAAATCTCTACAATATATTCTGTTATAATTAAAGAGTTAGTTTACCCAAAAATGAAAATAGAGAAATTGAATTTCTGCTTTCATGGTTCAGTAAAAAAAAAAAAAAAAAAAAAAAGGTAATACAGCACTGAATCAACATCAGGGCGAGAAAAAAAAAAAAAAAAAAAAAGTCTTTATTGTCACTAACAATGTTACTGAAGTATAGATTTTATTTTATTTTTTTCTCCATTTAACTGTCCTGATTGATTTCTAGTTATTTTAGCACAAAGATTAGCACTGGTTTATCAGGTCTTTTAATTTTTTTCTGCCCAAGAACCGCTTTCATAGTCTTGTTCTTTTTTCAGACTAAGGTGTTTGAGTTTCATTTTTCTCCGAACTATCATCCCACATTTGAAGTGTTTGTGAATGTCAGAAATATGGAGGTCACGCTAAGTCTTATGGACAACAATGAAGGAAGGGAAGTGTGGCCTCCCCGACGAATCCGTCTCGCAGGTAATGAACGACACAATTAATTGTTGCTAGCAATGCTAGAATTTATCATGGATATGAAGTTGGGTGTAATTATAACACCAGTTAAAACGCATTTAAATAATGGAAGCTTTAAAATAGATGTGATCAAAAACAGATTTAACCCATATCAAATGATTATATGTAAGCTTTTGATTCAGACACATTATTCCTTACAGCTAAATGAATTAGTGCCATAATGGTGAAACACATATTCAGTAATATTAATAAGAAGTAAAGTAATAATTTATTTCCACAGTTGTGAACTTAGTAAGCTGATTAGTGTTTTCCCCAAAAAGTTTCAAGATGATTTTTAGATTTTGACCTAAACTAGGATATTGTGATCTGTGAAGTACTTTATTATTACTAGTGCTGTTGACATGTTTCTAATGGTTTCTTAATTAAAATATATTAAAAAGTGACTGGATTGTCCTGTTGATCAGTTCCTAATTGGATAAGGTTTTCATGACTGATTTTTCTATTTTGTTACTAACATCAGGCCAAGAGGTAGATCGTCCAGCTCACAGACGGCTCAGGGGTACGAACTCAGTTGCAGTAGTTGATCATTTTTTCTGTTCCACACAAAACTTTCTAAAAAAGTTGAATCTTTTTTTTGTTTGTTTTAATCAGAAGCTGAATTTGTGGACAACAACAGAGAGTTTCATCAGTGATGGCGATTGCTGATGGTCTGATGGCCCAAAACATGATTACAGGTGAAATGTACAGGGAAGTTCTTGCTAGAGAGTCATGTCCAGACAAAACAAGACTGTTGTTGGTTGCTCTTGACTCTGGAGGAGATATTGTAAAAGCAGAATTCTACAGATTGCTGAATGAGAATGAACCTCGTCTAGTAGATGATCTGGACCCAGAAGCCAATAGACCACAGTAATGCTGACTAAACATTAGAGAGGACATTCAGTCAGTTTGAGACATGCAGCTACAGCTTCTTAATATGTATATAAGAGAGATCCAGGTGCTTTTTTAATAAATTCAGTACAAGATTTACAAATGATATTTCTGGCATGAACATACACCACAAGTTTGTGTCAAACCTTAAGATCATGTTCTGAGAAATAACCAAATAACATCTTGTGACCATCTGAACAATGTCAACATGTGTTTGTCTGCTGATTTTGCTTATCTAATGTACCTGTGAAATGCAGAATCTAAAATATTTCTTCATTTATGTCATGCTTTAATGTTTGTTTACAAAATTCTCAAACTATATATGCAGATTTACATTTTAGTTTCAATTTGAATCCTTATATTTGGTGCTCGTCGTATGTTGAATTAACTATATGCTTATGGATTAGTTTAATATGAGGTATGTGTGATGCTGTTACTGTATGGCAATATGAGTCATTATGTTTTCATTATGTAAGATGTTTTCAATTTATAATACTGTGAAAAAATATTTTTAATATTTTTCTTTTAAAATTTTATCAGATGAATAAACATAGTTCATCATAAAATGAAGTGCAGGTTTTTTTAATGGGAGCATGAGGAAATGGATCTAATCACATGTACATTGACGCACTTAAAACACACATTGCATGTTCTCTGATACGTATGTCAAATTGATTCGTCATTCATTGTTCTCTTGTAGTACATAAAGTAGGCTATGTCAAATAAGTCTCAGTCATTAAATCATGTGACATTTATGTTAATGAAAATACATTTTGTAAATGTGTGGCAGCAAAGAGAGCAGCTCATATAACCAATTTAGTTTGTGTTTGTGTTTGTCGGGTTTTATATGTCAATGTTACGTCTGTCTTCCTCCTTTGCGTGCAGTATACCGGTGTGTGGATCTGTCACAGAGTCTTAACCTGGATGTGACAAGTAGGATAAAATTTCAAAAACTAAAAAAGGTAGGAGTGAGGGATGCTGAATTACAGCTGGAAAAATAAACAATGGAATTGTTATCTATTTTGGAAAGCCAGAAAGTACATACTAACAGTGTGGAAGATGACTTGGGGACTATATTTATAACACAACATAATTAAAAAACATTTTGAGGTTTTTTATAATTGCATGGTTTATATTTCTTGTGGAAGTTGATTACTTTGCACTGTGGACATGGTCAAATTGATTGCATATATCAATGAAAAGGTGTGTAAAATACAAAGCAGTATTTTTAATGTTCATTGTCTCAGTTTAAGTGATGAAGAATACCTAAATATCTAAAATATATAGCCATTTCTTATATTATCATCATTATTGAATCATTTTAGAGAAAACATGGGTAAGCATATCATAAAGACAGAAACTCACTGGATAGCAGAGATGTCCCACATAACATTGATTTAACAATGTATTTGAAACAGAACTGCATCTGTTGCATTGTATTAATCTACAGTCGTGGCCAAAAGTTTTGAGAAATACATAAATATTGGAAATTGGAAAAGTTGCTGCTCAAGTTTTTATAATAGCAATTTGAATATACTCCAGAATGTTATGAAGAGTAATCAGATAAATTGCATAGTCCTTCTTTGCCATGAAAATTAACTTAATCCCGAACTTTCCACTGCACTTCATTGCTGTAATTAAAGGACCTGCTGAGATCATTTCAGTAATCTTCTTGTTAACTCAGGTGAGAATGTTGACGAGCACAAGGCTGGAGATCATTATGTCAGGCTGATTGGGTTAGAATGGCAGACTTGACATGTTAAAAGGAGGGTGATGCTTGAAATCATTGTTCTTCCAGTGTTAACCATGGTGACCTGCAAAGAAACGCCTGCAGCCATCATTGCGTTGCATAAAAATGGCTTCACAGGCAAGGATATTGTGGCTACTAAGATTGCACCTAAATCAACAATTTATAGGATCATCAAGAACTTCAAGGAAAGAGGTTCAATTCTTGTTAAGAAGGCTTCTGGGCGTCCAAGAAAGTCCAGCAAGCGCCAGGATGGTCTCCTAAAGAGGATTCAGCTGCGGGATCGGAGTGCCACCAGTGCAGAGCTTGCTCAGGAATGGCAGCAGGCAGGTGTGAGCGCATCTGCACGCACAGTGAGGCCAAGACTTTTGGAAGATGGCCTGGTGTCAAGAAGGGCAGCAAAGAAGCCACTTCTCTCCAAAAAAAAAAAAAAAACATCAGGGACAGATTGATCTTCTGCAAAAAGTATGGCGAATGGACTGCTGAGGACTGGGGCAAAGTCATATTCTCAGATGAAGCCTCTTTCCGATTGTTTGAGGCATCTGGAAAAAGGCTTGTCCGGAGAAGAAAAGGTGAGCGCTACCATCAGTCCTGTGTCATGCCAACAGGAAAGCATCCTGAGACCATTCATGTGTGGGGTTGCTTCTCATCCAAGGGAGTGGGCTCACTCACAATTTTGCCCAAAAACACAGCCATGAATAAAGAATGGTACCAAAACACCCTCCAACAGCAACTTCTTCCAACAATCCAACAACAGTTTGGTGAAGAACTATGCATTTTCCAGCACGATGCAGCACCGTGCCATAAGGCAAAAGTGATAACTAAGTGGCTCGGGGACCAAAACGTTGAAATTTTGGGTCACAGAAACAACTGAAACAAAGATCTAAAAGCAGTTTAGCAGCAAACTTTGTAAAAACTAATATTTGTGTCATTCTCAAAACTTTTGGCCACGACTGTACATGCTGTACAATAGCTAAAATGATTACATGTCACAGTGTAGATCACACTATAGAGTCAGTGGCAAAATGGACCCGTTAGATTTGAAAACGAATGAAGAGTTGCTGTTTTTCTTCAACCGGAAAAAGACAGAGATTTCCTGCATAGAACAACCGCACAGACTCCTCACTCAGCTGCGCGACCATAACCTAGTTCCGGAGAAACTTTTTGAGGTACAAGAACACCCACCTTTACACATCCTCTCTCTCATCCACTTTACTGCAGTAAGCCTTATAGCCTTGTATAGTAACTCACACTAAACAAAAGGTTGCACTACCCTGGTTTAAGTAACTTGCATGTTCCAGCATGGCAATACAATGTTGTTGCTGTGTTTTTTTGGTCATTGTACTATAAAAATCAGGGTTGCCAGGTTTTTACAACAAATCCCACCCAATTTATACTCAATTGAGTGTCACAGTTCTGTCTGTTTATGTCTTTGGTTTCGCCCGTTGTCTCCCCCCGTTGATTCTGTGTGATTTGGTTTTGCCCTCGTTTACCCTGATCCCCGTCATCTGTGTCTAATGATTAGTTTGTCTTTAAAAGTCTGTCTGTTTCTTGAGTTCACTGTCGGTCTTTGTTATTGTTATATGTAACTCGTGTGAGGACTATCATCTGTGTTCCTGCCTGTTCCTGCCTTGTTCATCTTTGAGAATTATATTAAATAGTGTTTATTGTGTATATCGTCTCGTCTCGTCTCATCCTGCACGTCAACCTATGACAGAAAGACCGACCAATACAGTTTACCCGGCACTTTTTCCCTGCGTTTATTTTTTCAGTTTTTTCTCAGTGTTTGTTTTTTCAGTTTAGTCATGGATCCTACTGTTCTCCTGATCCACCTGAGGCAGGGGGGACGCTCTCTTGAGGACCACACACGTGAGTTTCTCTTCCTGGCAAACCAGTCCAGTCACACTTCCCAGATAGCAGCCTATGCGTCCACTACAAGATAGGACTGAATTCCACCACCAAGGCGCTGCTATCCGGCGAGGGTCCTCTAGAGAGCCTGCCGGATTTCATCGAGTGGGTGCTGGCGTCCTGCCAATCATCCTGGACTGTCGACATCGTCAAGGAGGACGTCAGCCCCACTCCAGACCTAGAACCCAGCCAAACATCACCCCGACATGCGGAGTTGCAGCCCGAGCCCACCGCAGATGGAGAGCCAGAGCCGAGAGCGACAGAGCCTGAGCCATCTGACCAGGTGCGAGAGCCAACTGCAACATCTGCGACGGTGGATTGCTACGTGGAGCGAGAGAGGGCGATAGAGAGCCCTGCCCACTGCACCACCACTGAGGGTGAGCTTGGACATCATTCTGGGGATTTGATAGACTTTTACTCGGATCTCGCCGAAGATAACTCTTGTGATTTAATAGACTTCAATACAGAAATATCCGTCTGTCCTGTCTGCCCGGAATTCCCACCCACTCACCCTCTGTCATCCGATGCCATGTTTGTCTGGCCGCCGCTGTCCCCTGACAGCCCCTCAGCTCACCCTCAGCCCAACACCTGTGCAGTGGGCTCGCCTCGGGGCTGCCAGCTTCCATCGGCGTCTTGGCTGGAGGATCCCTCAGCTCCGCCTCCAGCCTCCGAGTCCAGGACTCCGCCTCGGCCCTCCGACCCTGCGGTTCCACCACGGCTCTCGACGCCCTCCTCTCCACCGTCGCCCATCAATCCACCAGCTCCACCGGGCTCCGTCTTTTCGGCTTAGCCCTGGTCAGTCGTCACCCCATCGTCACCTCAGGACTCTGCTCCTCCGTCCCACCGGCTCCTTGGGACTCCTCCTTCCTGCGGGCACAGCCTCCATCCTCTGTCGCTCCGGCTCCGCCACGGATCTCCGGGACTCCGCCTCCGCCTCGGGCGCCAGAGCCTGTTCCACCTTGGCCCTCCGGATCCTCGGCGTCACCCCGGATCATCGGCTCTCTGTCTCGGCCTCGGGCTCCTTCTCCATCTGCTCCGCCTCTGTCGGTCGGCCCCATGGAGTCGGCACGCCTTCGTCCACCATGGTTCCTCCCTCCGTCGGCTCCACAGTGGGCCGTCATCATGGCTGCGGTCTGGGTCGGTTCCTCCTGCCCCGGATTCCTCCTGTTTCCTCCCTGGCTCCTCCCTCCGTCGTCACCCCCCTGGACTGTCTTGTCTAACCCTTGGACTCTTGTCTTGGTCCCCCTCCCGGGGTTGCGTCCTCCACCTAAGCCTCCTCCATGGACTCTAGTTTTCTGTTTTTTCGCCCCTCTTTTCTGTTTTCTTTTTCTTTTTCTATGGAGCGAGGACGCGCCTATTCGGAGGGGGGCGTAATGTCACAGTTCTGTCTGTTTATGTCTTTGGTTTCGCCCGTTGTCTCCCCCTGTTGATTCTGTGTGACTTGGTTTTGCCCTCGTTTACCCTGATCCCCGACACCTGTGTCTAATGATTAGTTTGTCTTTAAAAGTCTGTCTGTTTCTTGAGTTCACTGTCGGTCTTTGTTATTGTTATATGTAACTCGTGTGAGGACTATCATCTGTGTTCCTGCCTTGTTCATCTTTGAGAATTATATTAAATAGTGTTTATTGTGTATATCGTCTCGTCTCATCCTGCACGTCAACCTATGACATTGAGGAAGTAAAATACATGTTTTTTGGAGGGGTACAGTTTGCATTCCAGGGGATAAAGATAACATAATTGGGGTCGTTTCAACCCGCGGACATGACAAGCCACCTGCGGCAACAGTGTTAAAGTAGCAACACTGATAATAATACTATTTAGGGCATTCAACCATAGGAATACAATCTTCGGGGGCATGTACTATGGCAATTTCATATATATATATTTTTTTTGGAACAGGGTAACATAATACTATTTTTGAACATTCAACCATAGTAACAATGTTATGGAGCATATAGTATGATAATACCCTGATATTTTTGGTGTGGTATGGTGGTATCATGACTGTTTTTGCATTTAACTATATTAATCCCATGTTTTGGGGCATGTATGGCGATAACATATTGTTCGTCATTGTACCATAGAAACTTCCATCTTACTTTGTCTTCCTCTCTGTTTTTGTCTGTAGAATGTGAAAAACATACATACTCGTAAGCAGAAGGAGAAGGGCGTCTATGAGGTTCTGGACTGGCTGGAGAAAGATAGACCTCAGGAAATACGACAGTTCTGGTGCTGTGTGTTTGAAGATCATCTACTGCAGCTGTATCCGACACTACGCATGCTCAAAAACAGTCTACTGGACAGTCAGTAGTTTTGATTATTATCAGCTTTATGTTTTGTTATCTAGAGTCCCACAATGTGTTACTATGCTGTGATTGAGCAAGAATGGGTTCATTGATATACTGTATACAGTATATTTTTATTATTTTCTTTGACCCAGGCCCTATCAAACTCAATGAGAAACCTCTGGATATTGAGACAGCAACAGAGGAGGAAAGTGAAGGAAAGACAGAGAAAGGGAAGGGGAGGAGCTACAAAAGAAAAAGAAGTCAAAATGATAGAAGTGAGGATAATGCTTCATCACCCAGTCCGGAGAAACCAGCTAAAAAACCCAGATGTGAGTGCCTGAACTGCAACAGTTTAATTTCGTCAGACGAGACGAGACGAAATATGTTCGTCAACGACCTTTTTTTTCATGACTAAGACGAGACGATGACAAGACTGCACCACTGTCCAAAAACGCTGACTAAGACTAAATTAACATGCATTATTGTTGACGAAAAAAGACGAGACGAAAATGTTTTGCATAAAATAAAAACTAAGATAAAATCGCTCTTCATTTTCGTCTACAATCGTCTCTGCTTTTTCATCAGCTGTTACGGCTTTAAAATATTCAAACTGCGCTTTGGCGCGCTGGCTGGCGCTGAGCCAGAGACGGACGAGCTCTGCACTTGTCATTTAATCACAACTATGCAGTGTTTTTAACCACATAACGCTTATTTTAGGTTTCAGACATTTAAATACACATAAGTACTAGTAAAAGGAGACATTTAGAGTTTGTAAAATACACACATAGGTCTATGGAAGCAGCAAATAACAATCTATTCAAATATAATTTGCCGATGTGTTTTATTCATGTCACATACACATAGGCTTAGTAACTAAAAAGTTCACTCTATTCCTCTTCTAGTTCACCAGCAACGTACTTGCATGTATTTCGGGAGAAACGGATGAATGTATATGTGCTGTAAATACGGCTGACAGGACTCTCTGAACAGCAGCGCGAACAAACATGGCCGCGCCCATCTCACGTTACAGATTACGATCTAGATCATTTATATAGGGTTTTAAACGACGAAACATACTAATTCACACATATTTGTGAATCGGAATATTAGATAGTTCATGGCATGGTAAGCAAGTGTGTGAGTATTCTGGATAAAAAAGGAAAAACGAAATAAAAGCGATCTATCTGTCATACATTGTTATTGTGTCTGTGTTGTGTCACGTGACAAGCTTGATGCGTCGCCATGGAAACAGTAAGGACGAACGTTCTAAAATAACGGTCGCTTAAAAAAAAATCACTCTCAGGGGTCCGCTTAGGGCTGGGAATCGATTCCAAAAAGAATCGATTCCTCGATTCCGAGGCATTGGGAATCGAGAGTCGATTCCAACGTTTGGAATCGATCCTCTCAAGGGGAATCGACTCCTCATTCAGAGCCGTTTTCAGTTCAACAAAACTTACCTCTTAAACGGAAGGCTGCATTCCATGAAGGCTGCATATTTCGGCTGCAAGTCATCAAACGTCGATTGACGAAAATAAACGTAATAAAAATGAGTTTAAGGACGCAGCCTTCAGTTTGAGAAGCACCCATTAATTTGCCTCTTGCTCACTAATAGTTATTATAGTCTGATACATTTCCACAAAAAGATTCGTTCGGATAGATTATTTAAATGAACCAGTTCAAAAAACGATTCAGATGTTATTTTACGGGAAAACTGGCTCATGATGTCCACAATTTAGACGACAGAATAGATCATGACGTGTCTTGATCTTATTTACATCTTAAATAAATGCTATTTTTAATCTATCAGCCAAATGATAACTCTGAAAGAAAACGCAGAGAGCACGTATCAGTGGCCAAGAGCGCATCTGATTGACAGTTCTCGCCACGAGCTCTCATATCAGTGTTGTTGTTAAAGTTCTGTTTATTTTGTTTCAGTGTATAGTTTTGTCATTTTATACACGTCACATCTTGTTTTATTCATGCAATAAATGCATGTCCACCGCTGAGCTGTGGGTTATGACTAATTTCCTGGGCAACGAATTACAATTTGAAATCAGTCAGAGCTACAGAAAAATAGTATATATATATCTTCTTTTTTTTTTTTTTTTTTTTTTTTTTTTTTACAAATGAAGCTTAATATTATGAGAAGGTAACTTTATACAACCTTTACATCCTGCATACATTGCGAAATTAGCTTCCTCCAATCTAAAAAACAAGAATCGAAAAAGAATCGAAACAACAGTGAGGAATCGATTCTGGAATCGAATCCAATCGATTCCAGAACCAGGAATCGGAATCGGAATCGATTCCAAAATTTTCGGAATCGAACAGCCCTAGGTCCGCTAGAATATTTTAAACTCACCACTGAAAGGGTTAATCATTTGTGAATGTGTCTCCTAAATCAGAAATTGAAAACCAGACACGTTTAACATTTGCATTCAACAAAAATCATTCAACAAGTGTATTTTGTCAGGTAATTATGACATTTAACCAATGTTTGAGATATGTGAAACACTTTTTTTACTGAAATGTGTATCAGTAATAATCTCAGTAATAATGTGTTATTTTTAAAAAAGACTATAATTTTTTGACTAAACCTAGACTAAAATATATTGAGTTCTTTTTTGACTAAAACTAGACTAAAATTAAAAGACTTTTAGTCGACTAAAACTTGACTAAGATACCTTGAGTTTTCTTTTGACTAAAACTAGACTAAAATGACGAGACTTTTAGTCGACTAAAACTTGACTAACAAAAAAAGATATGTGAATGACTAAATATGACTAAAACTAACAAGGACATTTGGCACAAGACTAAGACTAAGACTAAATTAAAAATAGGTGACGAAATTAACACTACTTCAGGGTTATGTAAGGGATAATGTACAGGCAGCCGGTAGTTATCGCAGAAATAAGCCCCGACGGTGTGATCAGGACCCTACGCGAAGCGGATCGAGGGTCTTGTATCACACTGAAGGGGCTTATTTCGCGATAACTACAGGCTGCCTGTACATTATCCCGCTTATTACACGGCTACTTGCCACGTAAGGAAGAAAACTGGACATGAATATGAATTTGAAATCTTTTATTGGCATCTTTGTTTTAAATTAGCACTTTTATCCTTCCGCGAAACGATATAGTACCACGTGACTAACATTCAAACTATGTACTTTAGAAAGACAATTTAAATAGATTAATGTCGAAATTTTCCATTGTTAATTGTGGTTGTCCAGTGTTTGTCACAAGATGGCGCCAAACGGTGATCTTTGTTGGCACGGAGGGATTTTAAACAAGTAGTACCGGCTATGCGTTATTACTTTGGAGCGGTGATTATTTGAAAAGAACCAGAGCCATATAAAAAGATTTATTCCATGGAATGTCTAGATACTGGATTCTAATTGGCTGGCAGGTGTGCAGTAAAACCGTTTAATGCACAGGTAGTTCCAAGTCAGTTTAATCACCGTTCTATATTAATGCGCTGCTTTAATTGATGCACGCAGAAGCACAGAGAGAGAGAGAGAGAGAGAGAGAGAGAGAGAGAGAGAGAGGTCGGAGATCGCATTGTGCTGCGCACATACATAAACTTCTTGTCAGCGCTTGCCTGCAATCCTTATTAAAATAGCCTAGAAACTAGATCGCTACATTATATTCCTCAGCAACGTGGTGGTAAAACTGCTGTTTTTGAATTAATCGTTGTTTGTAGAGAGAGATGCACAGCAAGCAGGCAGGTACGCACACACACACACACACACACACACACACACACACACACAACTGTCATCTCTCTTGCCTTCACACTCACTCTTGGTCGATCGATAATCTACTGAAACAAATGCTATATTTCATTCAAATAAATGTGATTTTAACAGACTATTTAATCTCTGAGTCTGATTTGAAGCGGGCAGAATGCTAGAGCTGCGTGTCATAACTGACGAAAATAACCGTCTTTTTTTAATCCATTCAGTCAAATTTTGCGCTGCAAATATCAATCCTAGTTTTAATTTGTCTATAACCATGGAATAAGCGGGATAATCAACGGCTTGCCGTGCGTTAAAGGATTTAAAATGCACTTCGCGTCGGGCGGTTATTAGCCTCCACGTCGTGCATTTAAAATCCTTTAACGCACGGCAAACCGTTGATTATCCCTTACATAATGAATTGTTTACACTTTCGATTAGGGGATGCAGAAAGATGTGTAAATTATTTATTCATGTGTTTACACAACAGCTTTTGAATACTTTGTAGTGTGTACTGCAATGTGAGGGCTGACTGGTGAGGGTAAAAATGTCTTCTTTGGCAAACATGAGCTGCACCCCAAATGACGCACTATACACTCTGCTCTTATTCACTATGTACTTATGCACTAATGCACTTTGCACAATGTAGTGTATCATTTATATAAGGTTATTTAGTATTTTATAACGCCCTAAACAAGCTTTCACAGGAACCTCTTTTTTTCATATCAACTTCAAATTTGGAATAACTTATTTAGATGTAAGGCTTCAATATGATATCAACTTTAGCATAAAACCTGTTATGTAAAATATGTATTTTATATAAAATATAGTAAAAATGGTACAGTGTAAATACAGTGTATTTTCTTTACAGTAAATTTAAACTTCTGTAATTTGTTAATACTTTTTTTTAATTCCGCTTCTGCAATAATCTGCTGATTGTTTTCTTTATAAAGAGACCTACCTTAGATCTGTATTCCTAAGTGTTCATGAATTACAACAATTTAAGTTTGGATAGTGCACTTTCAAGCCTATTTTAAAAAATGGGGTGACAGTTAAGGGGTTAACTAGTAATTTTTTAACCATTTACAATGATCTGTTTGATTATTTTATGATATGCCATTTTTTAAGATAATTTAGGACAGATTGGTAAATCGTTAGCATATTACTTACAATAAAATGAACATATAACTTATTAATCATTTATAAACACATAGTCATGTTTTGTAAATAATTAGTTCATCATTAACTAATTACTTGTAAATGACTTGTAAATGAATTAACAAAACACACAAATTGTTAGCATATCACTTATTAATCATTTGTGAATGTTTTGTAAATGACAATTTCATCATTAACTAATCAGTTATAAAAGAGTTACAACGGAACGTTATTATAAAGTGTTACCCCAACCTCTTCTTAAGGTCAAGGACCAGCATGTGGAGAATACGGATATTAAAACCAGGTTCAATTGTCAACTCACCCCAGGAACAGAATACCATCTGTGTTGTCAACCAAAGAAATTTAAAGTGCAGCCAGAGGTAATATCATATTCAATTTAAACATTATTAATTATATTTAGTCGCATAGGTCTCTACACTATATTTACAGTATAATTATTATACAATATTATATAAAGAGTTAGTTCACCCAAAAATCACAATTAAGGAGAAAATTAATTTCTGCTATCATGGTTCACTAAAAAATAAATAAAGGCAATACCGCACCGAATCAACATTGGCTCGAGTAAATAATTACTGCATTTTCATTTTTTCATCTCTTTAATGTCACTAACAATGCCAGTGAAGTATAGATTTAGTTTTTTTTCTTCTCTATATAATTTCCTGATTTATTTCTAGTTATTTTAGCACAAAGATTAGCACTGGTTTTATCAGGCCTTTGTTTTTTCTGCCCAAGAATCGCCTTTATAGTCTTGTTCTTTTTTCAGACTGAGGTGTTTGAGTTTAATTTGGGTCCAAACTATCATCCCACATTTGAAGTGTTTGTGAATGTCAGAAAACAGAGAAGGTCAAGCTAAGTCTTATGGACAACACTGAAAGAAGGGAAGTGTGGCCTCCCAGACAAATCCTTCTCGCAGGTAATGAACGACACAAATAAGTGTTGCTAGCAATGTTAGAATTTATCATGGATATGAAGTTGGGTGTAATTATAACACTAGTTATGAAATAAAAAGTATGATATAATGGAAGCTTTAAAATAGACTTAAAAGGATAGTTCACCCAAAAATGTAAATTCATTACTCACCTCCATGTTGTTTCAAACTCGTAAGATCTTCGTTCATCTCTCTGACCCTGCATAGACAAAGAAGAAACGTGTCGTGGTACTCATGTGAACGTGTTTGAAAAGACTGACATGGAAGAGAAGGAATTGTTGAATAAAGCCATTATTTTAGTTTTCTTTGTGCACAAAAAGTATTCTTTTAGCTCCATAAAAATAAGGTTGACCCACTGATGTCACATGGACTATTTATCATTGTTCTTATACCTTTCTGGGCCTTGAATGTGTCAGTTGAGTTGTCTTCTATGCAGGGTCAGAAAGCTCTTGGATTTCATCAAAAATATATTAATTTTTGTTCTAAAGATGACAAAGATTTTATGGGTTTGGAATGATGTGAGGGTGAGTAATTAATGACAGAATTTTCATTTTTGGCTGAACTATCCTTTTAACTTAAAATAGATTTGACCCAAATCATATGATTCTATGTAAGCTTTTGCTTCAGACACAGTATTTCTTACAGCTAAATGAATTAGTGCCATATAAAGGTGAAATACATATTCAGTAATATTAATAAGATTTAAATTATCATTTCTTTCCTGAGTTGTGCACTTGTATTTGATATACTTTTATTTGACATTTGGTTTATTAGTGTTTTTTCCCAGTTGTTTCAAAATTATTTTTACATTTTGACTGGAACTAAATAGAATATTGTGATCTGTGAAGTACTTTATTATTACTAGTGCTGTTGATATGTTTCTAATGGTTCGGAATTAAAATATATTAAATAGTCACTGGATTGTCCTGTTGATCAGTTCCTAATTGGATAAGGTTTTCATGACAGATTTTTCTGTTTTGTTAGTAACATCAGGCCAAGAGGCGGAACTCCCAGCTCAGAGAAGGCTCACAGGTACAAACTCAGTTGTTGATCATTTTTTTCTGTTACGCACAAAAATTCCTGATAAGTTGAATCTTTTTTGTTTGTTTTAATCAGAATCTGAATTTGTGAAGAAACACAGACGTCAACTTATTCATGGAGTTTTATCAGTGATGGACATTGCAGATGGTCTGAGGGGAAAAAACATGATTACAGAGGAAATGTACAGTGAAATTCGTGTTATAAAACCACACCAAAAAAAAAACAAGACAGTTGTTGGATTATCTTGAATCTGGAGGAGATATTGTAAAAGCAGAATTCTACAGATTGCTGAAGGAGAATGAACCTCGTCTAGTAGATGATCTGGATTCTGAAGCCAGTTGACCACAGTAGTGCTGACTAAACATTACAGAGGACCTTCAGTCAGTTTGAGACATTAACAACAGCTACAGCTTCTTAATATGTATATAAGAGAGATCCAGGTGCTTATTTGATGAATTTACTTGTTTTACAAATGATATTTCTTGCATGAATCCCACAAGTTTGTGTCAAACCTTTTGATCATGTTCTTCAGCATAATCTGAGAATGAGCCAAATAGCATCTTGTGACCATCTGTACAATGTCAACATGTATATGTCTGCTGATTTTGCCTACTTAATGTGACTGAAATGCAGAATCTAATATTTCATTTATGCCATGCATTAATGTTTGATTCAAAGTTCTCAAACTGTATATCTAGATTTACATTTTAGATTTAATTTGAATCCCTATATTTGGTGCTCATTGTATACGTGAATTTACAGTTATATGCTTATGGTTTACTCTGACTGGATTAGTTTAATATGAGGTATGTGTGATGCTGTTACTGTATGACAAAATGAGTCACTATGAAAGATGTTTTCATTTTATAATACTATGGAAAAATAATACACATACGTTTAAAAAAAGTTGCTGTGAGGAAAAAGTACATGGGTCATCATTTTTCGTTTGCATTTTACATTTCTAGCAGAACAAACAAACAAAATGTTTCTCTAATAACAAAGTACAGTACCTTCAGAAAAATGGCAGAAGGTCTGGGAACCTTGGCCGCTTTGAATGACAAGGACCGCCCAAGAGGCCATATGATTGACAGGTAAAGCAACCAATCATTTTGTGTCATGTCATGTTTGGGGTGTTAAAATGTCCCCAAATTAACAGACCGGTGTGTAGGACTTATTTTAGAGAGTCTATACTGCATAATTTACATATTTTGAAAAATCCAGCATTTAGTTGATCCTGATAAGCGCTCATTTTCAGTTGTAAACCTGATGACTTTCTTCTTCAGTGAGGGGGTTTGTCTTCACAGCATCTTTGTTTCCAGGTGAAATGTTAAAGAAACCCAGTAGAATGCGACCAATCAGACGACTTTGAAATTCCTGAAGTGTTTCTAATTTTGTGTGCCATATGCATCAGACCATAGAAATGTGTATACATATCTATCTATTCATCAGATGTTCAACCAAAGATCTGTGGGCTTGACATCTTAGACTCAGACTAGTTAAAGCCTTATTTATACTCTCGCCTCATCTCTGTGCTGCAAGCCTGCTGACTGTGCATATATATCTTATATACAATATAATGAGATCTAATGAATATTCAAAGCTACCCAGCTCACAAAGAAAACTTTAGAATGACCATGGCACTCTTGCAGATTAAAAAAGCATTTATTATCAGATGGCTACATCCAAAAAAGATCTAAAAACACTCCAACGCATTTTAGCACATGCCTTCTTCAGGGAGAGCAAACAACAAACTTGGCACAGGCAAAAGCAGTGTCATGAAGTCATCTGATCATAGTCACGTGACAAACAACTGTCTATAACATTAAACAGTCACAAAAACAGCATATTTTCATACTCAAGAAATATGACTTCAAATATAAAACAAATCATAATAAAACATTATAAAAAAGGAGAAAAGTCCAAGTCCTCATTTAATCCTGGATCCGTATTAGCATTTAATTTGTTTCATAAAATAAATCAACTTGTGCTACAAAAACCATAAGAAATATATATATATATATATATATATATATATATATATATATATATATATATATATTTTTTTTTTTTTTTACTTACATAAGGAATAAATCAATTAATCGGTAAATAAAAGAGAAAAAAGAGACAAATTACAAGTTTTATTGATTAAATTAGACTAAATGTCATCAGTTTTCGTCGACTAAAACTAGACGAAAATAGTCATGGCTAATTCTGACTAAAATAAGACTAAAATGCTCAGACTTTTAGTTGACTAAAACTTGACTAGACTAAAAAGAGTATGAACGTGACTAAAACTAATAAAAACTAAAATGACAGCTTCACACAAAGACTAGACTAAAACTAAAATTAAAATAGCCTCCAAAAACAACACGTTGCGCTTCCCTACACGCGTCGTGACACATATATGTGTTCTTTGTGTGTCCTTTTAGTTCTTCCAATGTAAAACACCTTACATTGAGGACATTCTAGTCTATTAATAACATGAGTAGTTTGACAGTTAATAAAATGTCTAATAAAATATTTTTACCTTATACCACATTATCGCAATGTTTACAATGATGACATTTAAAACCCAGATCTCAACTGTATCTTTGAAAGACTTATTTGTTGCAGAAGATTTTCTTGAACTCTTCCTCGAATATTTCCTTTAGCTTGGCACCCATTCGGCTAAGCTCATTGTCCTTTAAAGAGCAAGAGAACAAAACACAAAACAATCTGTCAAAAATCAAATGTCCTCTTGTAAAGTTAATCATCTCAACAATAATCATCAATAATGTCCAAGATATGTATCCACGTATAACACATTAAAAACAATTTAATTTTTAACAAACTTTTGATTTGTCTTTTGGTGTTGTATGTATTATGTAACCTGTTCCAATCTTACCCTATTGAACGTACGACAGTTGTTGAAAATGAGCTGAAAGTCTGAGACGAACGCTCCTACCGTCTCATACTCTTTACTTTCCAACTTCTGCTTTATTTTGTCCAGCCACATCGGCTGAGTTATGAACTCAGAGTATCTGGGCTCCTGGAAGTCATTTTATTTCTGGTTTTAATGCATTGTAAATTCATGTTATATTTTTCATCATTTCTATTCTATTATAAACTATTTCATGAAAAGAGTAAAATTCTGAAGTTAATTGACATGTAAAAGACAGCAAGAAAAAAACAAGAATCTCACCATTTTGCGTGGATCCTTGACAAACACCTTCTGGATGTCTCTGTACACACACAACAGGAGGCAGCGGCAGTGCTAAAGATGACAAACAACACACATATCCATAATTAGGCCCATAAATATTTGTTCTGTTTCTAAACCTGATGAGCAGCCTATGTAGGCAGTACTTTAAGGCATTGAAGGCTGTTACAAAATATGAGCACCTATATAAAGATGTTGAATTTGTGTGTGTGTTTACCAATATGTATTGAGACACTGGGGCATTGAAAACCTCTTGTTCAGACATGTTAATGGGGTCACGCCATTGTTGACTGTTTCTTAACACACAATAGGTACAAATCCATTCCCTACAAGCAAACACACACATATATAATGAATGTACAGTACACTTGCTGATTTAATGATTTCTGTTCTGTTTGTCTCTCTCACCCAGGTGAGTCTTCATCTACAGCTGGTAGGTGACAGTCTGAATGAAAAGCTCGTGGACACTCGTCACAACATGCGAGATCTTCCTCAGAGCGACACACGTAACACTCGTCATCATTGTTCTGGTCCATCTAGTCAGAGGACATGACACAACATAACATTCTATCATCACAGAAATAAAGTCAAAGGACAATATTACATTAATTTTTAAAAGGATACCGATCCCTATCTACATAAGCGTCTAGTTCATGCAAATTGTTCGTAATGCAGCTTCACCCACAGCAGAAGTGAGTATAAAGGTTTTTTATGCATCTTTGAAGGGTCCATGTGTAAAATGAGCTGATATTTTGCAGAGCTGATTTTCACTACTATCGAGATTTTTTAACCAAAGTATATTAGAGACTTTTCATTAAGACCCTAAAGAATCATATCAACTTGTGGAAAATGGGCATTCGATATTAAGTATGTGTAATGTAGATTTTTGCATGTGTTTTGACATTATTTCCATAACCATAATGGGAACAGAAGAAAGAAACTCATCAATACAGGTTTAGAACAAGTGATGGAAAGTATGAAAAATAATGAAAAGGAGTTGTCACTACGCAAAATAAAATTATAATCTTACTAAGATAGGCTTAGTTTTCTTTAAGCAGAAAATGTAAAATGAAAATATAAAGACAATATAAAAATAAACAATAAAATGAAAATGTTACATAAAATGGTTAGTGATTTTCACGACTTTATTCTATGAAAATTATTTTAATGATCATATACACTTTAATGTACACATTTAAAAGACTGTTAAGAATTTAAGTTAATATCATTAATTATTTTTATGTTGACTGCTTTTGATTTAATATGTCAGGTAACGATGTTTCTCACCACATCTTCCTCTTGAGTACTGCATTTTTCACATTCACACAGAAGGGAATGGATGCGCAGGACCTTTTTCTAGAAATTACAAACAAACAATAAATAAACAAGCAAATGAATAAATACTTATGCTTTTTGTATGCGCTCTCCAATTTGTTACCTGAAGTAAAAAGTTGAGTGTTTTTCCATGGCACAGAATATCTTTCTTCCAGTGTCCACCAGTGAGAGTCTGTTCCTGCTTTACAAATTCCTCCGGAGTGAACCATCTTTCCTCAGTACGTATACACTTCCCACGACTCCCTGCAACACAACAGAAACACTTCTCACTCAATCCTTCAACACAGACAAAACAAAGTTCTACACAAAAATCAGTGCAATAACGTACCTGACGCAAACCTGTATTTGTCGAGAGTCCCAGTAAGTGAAACACAGGTGACTGGTAAAGAGGGAGCCTCAAAAACAGACAGATCGGCCATGTCTTCTTCTTCCTTCTCCTCTTCCTCAACTCTCCCTCTCTGTTCCTGGATATCTTCAGGATCACTTTCCTCCACAAAACCAAAGCTTGTTTTTGAGTCTTAAGGAATAAAACACATTACTGCTTTCAGACAGTGTTAACTATAACCCTGAAGAAAACCGCTGCAGTTCAGGCACTCACGGGATGTGGGTTTTTTAGCTGGTTTCTCCCGACTGGGTGATGAAGCTTTATCCTCACGATTTCTATCATCTTGACTTCTCTTTCTTTTGTAGTTCCTCTTCTTCCCTTTCTCTGACTTTCCTTCACTCTCCTTCTCTGTCACTGTCTCAACATCTGGAAGTTTCTCAGAGAGTTTGATAGGGCCTGGGTCAAAAAAAGAAGAATAAAAAGATGCTGTATATATAAATTAAGCCGTTCTTGCTCTATCACAGCATAGTAACATGGTGTGAGCCTCTAGATAACAAAGCTGATAATAATCAAAACTACTGACTGTCCAGCAGACTGTTTCTGAGCATGCGTAGTGTCGGATACAGCTGCAGGATATGATCTTCAAACACACAGCGCCAGAACTGTCGTATGTCCTGAGATCTATCTTTCTCCAGCCAGTCCAGAACCTCATAGACGACCTTCTCCTTCTGCTTACGAGTATGCATGTTTTTCACATTCTACACACAAGAAAAGAGAGGAAGATATAAAGGAAGATGGAAGTTTCTAGGGTACGATGACAAACAAAATGGTATGCCCCAAAACATGGGATTAATATGGTTAAATGCAAAAACAATATTATCATGATACCACCATACCACCAAAAATATCAGGGTATTATCATACTATATGCCCCAAAACGTTGTTACTATAGTTGAATGTCCAAAAATACTATTATTATGGTACCATGTTCCAAAAAAAAAACAAAACAATGAAATTGCCAAATTGCCATAGTACATGCCCCCAGAAATATGGTTGAATGCCCTAAATAGTATTATTATGGTACCATGTACAAAAAAAAAAAAAAAAAATTGCCATGGTGGTACATGCATGCCCCCAAAATATGTAGGCTATACATGTATGTAAAATTACTAAGTTACTAACACCAGGGTATGGAACCTATTGTTTAGCGTGAGTTTGCTATATCAGACGGGGTGGATGAGAGAGAGGATGTGTAAAGGTGGGTGTGCTTCTACCTCAAAAAGTTTCTCCGGCACCAGATCGTGGTCGCGCAGCTGAGTGAGGAGTTTGTGCGGCTGTTGTATGCAGGACATCTCTGCCTTTTTCCGGTGAAAGAAAAACAGCAACTCTTCATTCGTTTTCAAATCTAACGGGTCCATTGGGTTGCTGACTTTATGGTGCGATCTACAGTGCGACATGTAATCATTTTAGCTATTGTACAGCATGTAGATTAATGCAATGCAACAGATGCAGCTCTATTTCAAATACATTATTAAAAAGCAATGTTATGTGGGACTTTTCAGTCTCTATTGATATGCTTACTCATATTTTCTGTAGAACGAGTCACATATTTAAAGGAAATGGCTTGAATTATATATTCTTCATCACTTAAACTGAGATAATAGACACAAATACTGCTACTATAGCATATACTGATACTATAAAAATACTGCTTTGTATTTTACACACATTTTCATACAATCAATTTTATCATGTCCTCTGTGCATAGTAATCAGCTTCCACAAGAAATATCAACCATGACATTATAAAAACCTCAAAACATTTTTCAATGATGTTATGTTATAAATATAGTCCCCAAGTTATCTTCAACACTTTTAGTATGTGCTGTCTTGCTTTCCAAAATAGATATCCATTCCATTGTTTATTTCTCCTGCTGGAATTCAACAGCCCTCACTCCTACCTTTTTTAGTTTTTTAAATGTTATCCTTGCCACACTCTTAAAGTTCCAGGTTAACAGTCTGTAATAGATCCACACACATCCACACATATACTGCACATAAAGGAGAAAGACATATAACATTGATGTATAAGACCCGACAAACTCAAACTGAACAGACAGGAACTTAAATACACAGACCAAACTAGGATAACTAAGACGACACACCTGAACAATTAAGAACTTACTGTTGTCAGTGACCATGACGGTTGTCTTTGTGGTTGTGGTTGTTTAAAACAATTAAAACATACCTGACATAAAAGTTCTGTTTATTTGTAGAAGGTTAGCGAGCTAATTGTTGATTACTTACAGGGCTATGGCAAACTTAGCTCAAATATATATAGGCCTAATATATAGCTGTAAAATATACAGTCACATGGCCCACAGGCTATGCCATTTTCATCTGGAAGTTTCTATACAAAACCTTTTTGGACAATCCTCTGGGATGCAATGAGTTCCATCAAGAAGAATTATGACATACAACCTTACTTGCCCATCTCTCTTCATAGAACCCAAAATGGCTGTTTTTGGAGAATGACAAACAAAAATATAAAAAAATTAAGCAGTGTGTTGAAGAGATAGTTTACTCACTCTCATGTCGTTCCAAACTGCTTGACTTCTTTCTTCTAACACAAAATAAGTTTTGAAGAACTCACAAAAAAAAGAGCTCAGTACTTTCTGTAATGGCTGACATTACCTTAGAAACTATGAACTCAAACAGGAAACAATAACACATATCAAACATGAATACATCTGTCCCCACATCCTTCCTCTCTTTCTTCTCTTTACCCTGTCTTAAATCACTCAATTTAATTCAGAATAGTTAGACAATGTTAATTTATAGGAAAAAGCTTTTCTAGCTAGTTCTTGGAAAGGCCTACATAATATTTGTGCAGATATCACTTGGTTTAATATTTTATATCTACAATGATATGACAAGACAACATGTCAATCAGTATCTAAAGACAGACCTGACAGATGCATGTGGGCTCAATAATAAGCACCTTCTGGAATTATGTTATATGTATCTATGAACAAAACCCTACATTATTGACAGGTGCTGCATTTCCTCTCTGTTTTGGTATTATATGCATTTATTACTCACAGTCAAGGTCAGGTCTGACAGGTTTTTTTATTTTTTCTTATCTCTTTTACTTTGTTAAGAAATAGCCTAAAATACACTGATGACAACCATTTGTATTCTGTAGTATTTTTGCTATATTTCCCTAATGGCAAGTTTATGATTTGTTAAAAATTATACACATTTTATTTAACATCTTTATCACAGAATAAGGCTGAAAATATATTTTATAGTTTCTATAGGCTACTGTAGCATAATAAATGCTATGTTAGCACGGGCCTATTTTAGGCCTAAGATACGGGAGAATCCCAGGAAAAAAACAGGTATGATACAGGCTGCAGTTGCCACATAAAATGTGCTTGCATTAGGCCTACGTAATTCACGAATTGACCAAAAAAAAAAATGTTTTTAATAGTATATATCCTATATCCTGTGTGGTATCAAAATATCACATTTTCACAGTCAACACTGAATTGGTTATATGAGCTGCTCTCTTTGCTGCCACACATTTACAAAATGTATTTTCATTAATGTCACATGATTTAATGCCTACTTTATGTATGACATAAGGGGCAATGAATGACGACTCAATTTCACATACCTATCAGAGAACGTGCAATGTGTGTTTATAGTGTGTCAATGTACATGAGATGAGATCCATTTCCTCATGCTCCCATTAAAAGAAGAAAAAAAATAACCTGTACTTCATTTTATGATGAACTTTGTTTATTCATCTGATAAAATTTTTAAAGAAAAATATAACAAATATTTTGTTCAATTGTATGTGGTTGATTTTTTTACAGTATTATAAAATGAAAACATCTTTCATAATGAGTCATTTTGTCATACAGTAACAGCAACACACATACCTCATATTAAACTAATCCATACACAGCAAATTGCCCAGTGTTTAGAGACGGGTAGCTGCAGCCTGGAGCAGTAGACCTTTCTCACAGAAACCGGAAATACGCAATCGCAGGGTATGCAGACTTCCTGTGTAATGTCAACACAGCAGAAAGCCGGGTAATTTAAAATTATCTGGGGGTAAGCAGATAAACATCAAATTTTCATTTTTGGGTGAACTATCCCTTTAAGATGATGGAATACCCTGTGAAGACCACTTCGCAGTCCACTTATGGTCGAATGGAACGCACCTACTGTCTGCCTTTGGTCTAAGTGAACGTCTTGTGTGTAGCAGCTAGCGACGATAGCCTAATATTAACATTAGCCGAATACTGTCATCATCAGTTAACATTTTATTTTCTCTGGCAATGTCTGTGTTTATGTTCATGTGTTTGCTTGTCATAGTATCAAATGTAATAGTAGACGGGCAGGTTTTCATGCTGCAGACATGAGTACTCCTCCTTTTAATTGAAAAAGTTGGTCCTTCATCCCACCGAATAGTTTGAACGCATTTTCGTTTAACTGCTTCGTTAGCAGGGAAGGAGTGAAAAGATAAATAAGGTTGCTTTTGGGCATTACAAGAACATCCCGGTACGCTACAACAACTCTTGTTTGATGTTTGCGCCATCTTTGTTGTTTAACCGACATACCGGCGGAAATAGGTTTACACAGCAATTGCGTATTTCCGGTGCAAAATATGGAAGTTGTGAGAAAGGTCTATGGGCGTGCCAAAAGGTTTCTGATTGGTGAAAGGAGTTTTAGTGTACTGGCCAATCAGCGTTAAACTTTTGTTTTACACTCCAGACCAGCAGGTGGCGGTAAAGCACTTATCAGTTGGTTTGCAAACCGTCAAACAAACTTTAAGAAGAAGAAGGCCAATTAGCGTTAAACATACCAGTAAGTAATTTCATTTAGACAAGAGAAGATGGCGGCGGTAAGATATGGTGTAATTCATCATTTTTATCTATGCTTTAAAAAACACCATTCACACCTCCAACGTCACCCCTCTCCCCCACTCCTGCAACTCCCATTCAAATCAGTGAAGATGAGGTGCGCCAGGTCTTCAAAAAGAACAAAAGAAGAAAGGCACCAGGCCCTGACGGTGTGACACCAGCCTGTCTGAAAACCTGTGCAGATCAGCTGGCGCCCATCTTCTCACAGATCTTCAATAGGTCTTTGGAGTTGTGTGAAGTCCCCGCCTCTCTGAAACGCTCTGAAATCACCCCCATTCCAAAGAAACCCAAAATAACAGGACTTAACGACTACAGACTTGTGGCGCTAACATCTGTCGTCATGAAGTCGTTTGAAAAACTGGTTCTGGCTTATCTGAAGGACATCACCGGACCCTTACTGGACCCCCTGCAGTTTGCTTATCGAGCAAACAGGTCCGTAGATGATGCAGTGAACATGAGTCTACATTTCATACTGCAGCATCTGGACAAATCAGGGACTTATGTGAGGATCCTGTTTGTAGACTTCAGTTCAGCCTTTAACACCATCATCCCAAACCTCCTCCTGCCCAAACTAACTCAGCTCTCTGTGCCCACGTCGGTCTGTCAGTGGATCAACAGCTTCCTGACAGACAGGCAGCAGCTAGTGAGGCTGGGAAAATTCTCATCCAGTACCCGTACAATCAGCACTGGCGCCCCTCAGGGCTGTGTCCTCTCCCCACTGCTCTTCTCCCTGTATACTAATGATTGTACCTACAAAGACCCCTCTGTCAAGCTCCTGAAGTTCGCAGACGACACCACACTTATCGGCCTCATTCAGGACGGTGACGAGTCTGCTTACAGACAGGAGGTAAAAGAGCTGGCTGTCTGGTGCAGTCATAACAACCTGGAGCTCAACACGCTCAAAACTGTGAAGATGATCATAGACTTCAGGAAAACCCCCCCTGCTCTCCCCCCACTCACCATCATGAACAGCACTGTAAACACAGTGGAGTCATTCAGGTTCCTTGGAAATACCATCTCTCAGGACCTGAAGTGGGACATTCACATAGACTCCATTGTGAAAAAGGCCCAGCAGAGACTGTACTTCCACCGCCAGCTGAGGAAGCTCAACCTGCCACAGGAACTGCTGAAACAGTTTTACTCTGCCATCATTGAATCCGTCCTCTGCACTTCAATTACCATCTGGTTCAGCTCAGCTACCAATTCTGATCCCAGAAGACTACGTCGAATAGTCCGGACTGCTGAGCGAATCATTGGTACAACCCTCCCTACCCTTCAAGATCTATACTTATCCAAAGTACGAAAACGGGCTGCCAAAATTACTCTGGACCCCTCATATCCAGCACACTCGCTCTTTGAACTGTTACCATCTGGTCGGCACTACAGAGCACTGAGCACTAGAACGACCAGACACCGAAACAGTTTCTTTCCTCAGGCAATCCATCTCATGAACACTTGATCGTGGAACATACAACACTATACACTCTTTATTCATTTTTCAGTTATTTATTTAATGCACATACTTACTTCCATTCAAATGTCTTCGCTGTTTTTGCACATTGTCTGTCTTGTATACTTGTATATTGTTCTTTTTATAATATGTATCGTCTTGTCACTGTCATTCTGTAGCACTGTGGAGCTCTGTCACAAAAACGAATTCCTAGTATGTGTAAACGTACCTGGCAATAAAGCTCATTCTGATTCTGATTCTGATTTATATAACGTAATTATCTATATTACGATAGCTTGTTCTAATGCAACTTACTTTATGTTATATCTTGCAGCTTTTAGGAATCAGTTTAACGTTACTGTTGTTGATCAATATAAGGTTAAAGACTCGTTAAATGGCAAGTACAGTAGGTTACCACAATGTTAAATATAAAAACAATGTAAATGTGCACACACACACACACACACACACACACACACACACACACACACACACACACATATATATATATATATACATTTACATTGTTTTTATATTTATATTTTTATATTTAACATCGTTAACACTGACCTAAACAACCGCTGGTGCAAGGCCATGGGAAGGTGAGTCCAGATGAGTCCTCTTCAATGTGACTTTGCAACTTTTGCATTATTGACACACTATTGTCCTACTTTGATATTTTAATACTGTAAGGTTGCTTTGACACAACTTATATGGTAAAAAGAGCTGTCTAAATATATTTAACTATTTTATTAACTAAACAAGGTTTTTAAAAATAAATATAAAGTTTATTGCATTAATTCAGAGTGTTTATTATTATTATTATTATTATTATTTATTTTTTTTTTACTTGTGTAGGTATTGTTGACTGGAAATCTGTCAGTCCAGAAGCGAGGAAATAATAATTAGTGTCCTGCTTAGCAAACTAAAAATTCATGTAACAGAAGTTATAGCTTATGTATTGTGACATATTTCAGAGTGAAATAGCTTTCAGAATGTGAAAAATTAAAGGGCAGGACAGGACTTGACTTTATTTGTTGTTATATAGTAAATGTATAAATTCAACGGGGTGGGTAGGAACCTCTTATCTCTGTGGTTGTGTTTTGGGTTTTATATGATGAATGGTTAGACCTTAGATAGGGTAGATGGCATTTATTTATTTTTTTCTTGGATGAAAATGAGGCTGTGAGGGTTAATGACAGTTTTTAAGTAGAAGTCTATGGAAGCCAGAGAATAAAAGAGTAAAAAAAGTAAATTTGAGTTTATATTTAAAAATTTCACAATTCCAAGATTATATCTCACAATTCTGATAAGAAAAGTCATCCTCCCTTTTCCCTTTTCAGCACAAAATTAATGAGAATTAATGAATAAATGAATCCCACACTTCTGGCATTTTTTTCCCTTATAGCTGACAAACTCACTACTGTTGAGGTAAATTGAGTTATAAAGTCCGAAATACAACATATAAACGACATATAAAAAAATTCTGGATTGTGAGATAAAATAGGTAAATGTGATATGACGCAGTCTGCTCCTGCAGGTTTACGCTGCTGTCGCTTTAAGACCGGATGTACTTTTTGATATTACTTTTCGTGTAAACGTGTAGCAATAACATGCAAAAGAATGCTTATTTCAACATTCACATGCTGACTGAGGGGCGCTTTTGGTGAGCCTGCTTTGGGTGTTTGTGTATGCAAAGAAACCAGCAGGCTTTTAAGTACTGGCAAGACTTTTAAACACGTACTGAATGTCACTTTCGTAATAATGTATCGAGTCAGTAAAAAATTTCCATCAACTGTCCCTGGACTCGGCAATAATTCCAGAGTACGAAAAGCTCGAGTCCGAGTCAAGTCCGAGTCAAAATGCATCCGAGTCCGTGACAAGTCCGAGTCCGCTAAAAATTGTACTCGAGACCGGACTCGAGTCCGAGTACCCCATCTGTACTGTGTACTTCAACTGTGACTGTGATATTGCACATATCTATACATTTGCACATTGTCTTGCCCATAACTGCACATTCCATTTTCTGTATATTTATTATATCCATTGTTACTTTTTTCTACTATTTTATTGTTGTTATTGTTATTTTATTCTATATTGTACATAATGTAAATTAATCCATATTTCTCTATTTTTTCTAATTTGTAAAATTGTCTTATTCTCTGTTTCTATACTGGAATTTCCTTCTCTAAATTCTAAATTTCATAGGTTATTAGCAGTCATAAGCATTTCACTTCATAACATACAGTGCATAACTGTGTATGTGACACATAAAATTGTCCTCACCTTTCGGCACGCCCATTGCTCCAGGCTGCAGTTATCCCTACTTGGAATAAAACCAGCTTCCCCGTCTGCTCCGCATTGGGAGTGAAAGAAAATATAGCTCTGAGAAAGTTCATAAGTGCACAACACATAAATATCATAAATAAATATGACGTCATAAAATACATATTTTAAATTAAGTAAAAAACTTACTTCTTACGTTTCCCTGTTAAAAGCGACCTCTGCGTCAGCACCCCATCGCAATTCAAATTTGTGAGAAACGTTAAGGCTCATTTAGGCACGAACAGCATAACTTATGAATATCATGAAGTATTATCTTATAAAATACATATTGCAACTGAGATAAAACACTTACAGACGTCTGTAAGATGTCAGTTTTACATACATTCTAATTTATAAACATCTTAAAGACATATAATAGACGTCTATTTGACATCTGATGGGAAACGTCTAATAGACGTATTGCAGGTGAGGAAACGCCTAGGTTACGAAGGTAACCCACGTTCCCCGAAGGAGGGAACGGAGACGTTACATTGGGATCTCGCTTGAGAGACCGATCATCTCTGAGCCTTATTAAAAAAGGCCAATTGAAAATTGGCGAGTGGACGTGGACTCAAACAGGTTTTCGCTGAAGAGCCGATCAACCCGGCGTCAACGCGACGCCAGGGGCGTGGCAGGGGAATGTAACGTCTCCGTTCCCTCCTTCGGGGAACGTGGGTTACCTTCGTAACCTAGAAGTTACCCCTTCAGTCGAATCACTTCGACGTTACATTGGGAACTGACCCATTGTTATGAGTTAGCGTGCTGGAGAAGACGAGACGAGACGAGGTATACTATAAACACTATTACATTTAATAAAGTCTTTAGAATCACAAGCAGGAACAGGCAGGAACAAAAATACATCCACACACGATCGACATCAAACATTTGCAAAGACCGACAGAGAACTCAAGAACCAAACAGACTTATAAAGGGTGACTAATTACCAAGACAGGTGCCGGGAATCACACACACGATGGGCTAAACCAAAAGACACAGATCAACAGGGGGAGACAATGGGCGAAACCAAATACATAAACAGACATAACTGTGACATTACGCCCCCCTCCGAATAGGCGCGTCCTCGCGCCGTAGAAAAAGAAAGACAAAACAAAAAAGAAGGGCGAAAAAACAGAAAACCAGAGTCCATAATGGAGGGGGCTTCGGCGGAGGACGCCACCCCAGGAGGGGGACCAAAACAAAAGTCCAGGTGAGAAGACAGACAGTCCAAGGGGGCGACGATGGTGGGAGGAGCCAGGGAGGAGACAGGAGGGATCCAGGGCAGGAGGAACAGACCCAGACCACAGCCAGGATGACGGCCCACGGAGGAGCCGACGGAGGGAGGAACCATGGTGGAAGAATGCATGCCGGCTCCATGGGGCCGACCGACGGAGGCGGAGCCGGTGGAGGAGGAGCCCGAGGCAGAGACGGAGAGCCGAAGATCCAGGGTGACGCCGAGGCTCCGGAGGGCCAAGGTGGAACAGGAGGCTCTGGCGGCCGATGCGGAGGCGGAGATCCGGAGGTCCGCGGCGGAGCCGGAGCGACAGAGGATGGAGGCTGTGCCCGCAGGAAGGAGGAGTCCCAAGGAGCCGGTGGGACGGCGTGACGAGGCGCAGCCGGAGGAGCAGAGTCCTGAGGAGCTGATGGGGTGACGACTGACCAGGGCGGAGCCGGAAAGACGATGGAGCCCGGTGGAGCTGGTGGATCGACGGACGATGGTGGAGAGGAGGGTGTCGAGAGCCGTGGTGGAACCGCAGGGTCGAAGGGCCGAGGCGGAGTCCTGGACTCGGAGGCTGGAGGCGGAGCAGAGGGATCCTCCAACCTAGACGCCGATGGAAACCGGCAGCCCCGCGGCGAGCCCACTGCACAGGTGGTGAACTGAGGGTGAGCTGAGGGGCTGTCAGGGGACAGCGGTGTGCAGACAGACATGGGTGTGGGCTGAAGAGGGTGGGTGGGTGGGTGGGAAGTTTATGTCTGCCAGTGGTTCCGTGAAAAAGTCTATTAAATCACATGATTCATGCACAGACACTTCGGAGAAAAAGTCAATTAAGTCCCCAGAATGATACTCAAGCTCACCCCCAGTGGTGGTGCAGTGGGCAGGGCTCTCTATCGCCCTCTCTTGCTCCACTTGACATTCCACCGTCCCGGATGTTACAGCCGGCTCTCGCACCTGGTCCGATGGCTCAGGCTCTGGCTCTGTCGCTCTCGGCTCTGGCTCTCCATCGTCGGTGGGCTCGGGCTGCCACTCCGCCTGTCGGGGTGATGTTGGGCTGGGTTCTGGGTCTGGAGTGTGGCTGACGTCCTCTTCGACGAAGTCGATAGTCCAGGATGATTGACAGGACGCCAACACCCACTCGATGTAGTCCGGCAAGCTCCCAAGAGGACCCTTCCCGGATAGCAGCGCTTTGGTGGTGGAATTTAGTCCAACGTGATAGTAGACGATAAGGCTGCTATGCGGGGAATGAGACTGGTTTGCCAGGAGGAGAAACTCACGTGTGTGGTCCTCAAGGGAGCATTCCCCCTGCCTCAGGAGGAGAAGTTGCACTGTAGTGTCCATTTAAATCAAAAAACAAAACACTGAGAAAAATGAAAACGGAAAAATAAACGCAGGAGAAGGTGCCGGGTAAACTGTTGTAGGTCGGTCTTTCTGTTATGAGTTAGCGTGCTGGAGAAGACGAGACGAGACGAGGTATACTATAAACACTATTACATTTAATAAAGTCTTTAGAATCACAAGCAGAAACAGGCAGGAACAAAAATACATCCACACACGATCGACATCAAACATTTGCAAAGACCGACAGAGAACTCAAGAACCAAACAGACTTATAAAGGGTGACTAATTACCAAGACAGGTGCCGGAAATCACACACACGATGGGCTAAACCAAAAGACATAGATCAACAGGGGGAGACAATGGGCGAAACCAAATACATAAACAGACATAACTGTGACACCCATGGAACAGGCCACGACCCTGGCACCGCGTTACACACAACTTCACGTGCCGACAAGTATACGTGCCGGCAGGCGGAGTGTAACGTAACCTTCCCAACGCCCTGAGGCCCAATAAGGGGGCCTTTCCAGGGATGCCAGTTGTACTGAAGCATGGGTTGGGGGGGCGGAGCACATGAAAATTTTACATGTGGAAATGAGAATAATTCAATATATCCATAAAGGTTTTTAGGGATACACGAGGGAAACAGCGGGATCCTCCGGTGGAAATATTGAAAGGTATAGCCACAACCTGCGGGGCGAAGGAGACCCTGGCAGGAGCACAGTCAGAACTACTCCGCATCTAGCCCTGACTGCGGGGCATGGAGGACCCAGGGTTCACCAAGGGGCTACATCCTGGGGAATAGCGCACAGATCCTCGTGGGAATGGCGCAGCAAACTGACACCAGCCGGTCTCCCGCTCACCTGTAAGTCCTTATGTTAGGACACGGGAGAAACGGCCTCTACGCAAAGGTTGTAGAACCTGGCGAAGGTACTTGGTGTCGCCCAGCCCGCAGCTTCTCAACATCTGCTAGTGAGGTGCCATGAGCAAGGCTCATGGCTGTCCCTGGATATAACAGGGAGATGGCATCTACCACCCAATGAGCCAACCTCAGTTTGGGGACAGCATTCCCTTTCTGCTGAATCCCGAAGCAGATAAGGTGCTCGGTGCGCCTGAAGTGCCGAGTGATTCCATTTTCACATATTTATAGACACAACATCGCAAGGCTGGGTCTGCCTCCTCCAGGGCAGAGCTTGCAGGTTCACCACCTGATCACGGAAAGGCGTGGTGGGGAACCTTGGGCACAATAAACGGGCCGGGGTCTCAGGTTGTAACGTGAGAGTCGCCGGGCCCGATTTCTAGACACGCTTCACTGACAGAGAAAGGTTGTAGGTCTCCTACCCTCTTGATGGAAGCCAGGGCAGTCAGGAGCGCTGTCTTAATGACAGGAATTCTAGCTCGACTGAGGCCAGTGGCTCAAATGGAGCGCCCCGCGGCCCTGAAGGGCGACGGGGGGGTCCAAGAGGGTATGAGGTGCGGTCTGGGCACCTCTGAGGGACCTCACGACCAGTGGGTGCTTACCTACTTTGCTCCATCTACTGCATGTGATATGCGGCTAAGCGGCGGCATATATTCCGAGAGTCGAGGGGACAGCCTGCGCTCCAACTCTCCTGCAGGAAAGGAAGCACTACTGCAATCGTGTATCTCTGTGCCTGCAAATGCCAGCAAATAGACCTCATCTCAGTGCGTAAGCCTGCCTGTGTCAAGGGAGCTCAGTACTGAGTGATAGTTTGTATCACGGCTTGTGGAAGGCCGGAGAGGTCTACGGTGTCAAACCGTGCCCTTACAGGGAGGGACTGCCGCGAGGGAATGGTTACTAAGACCCAAGTCCGGGTGGGCCATCCTTGTAGCGCAACCTACAGACTTACTCCTCGTCCTCCCTGGACTCGCACAGAGTCTGCGCAAGGAGGCTCGCTGGGGAAGGGCGTACTTGGGCCCCGGAGGTCAGCTGTGTGCCAGTGTTACTCTGGCAATGGGAGGAATCGGAAGGGCGAGCAGATGTGGCTAGGCCTTGCCGATATAACTCCAACTAGCTGCGTCACGGGGTGGAGTCGCCATTCTGCAGGTGGGTGGACTGCCGTGGGAACCGACCGGCTGCACGGTTGAGTTTCCCTGCTTCAAGTGAATGGCAAGTAGCAAAATCTGCCACGTTGGACTCCATGGGAGCAGATGGGGAGGAGCTGTAAGCCTCTGTCGTACATGGCAACCCAACCCGTGGTAAGCCACGGGCTGACTTGTCGGCAATACTGCGGGAAAACGCCAGTCCGGAGTGAGACAAGATGCCATGCCCATCATGGGAGTCGATCGTGCTGAAGCGGTCTCACATGAAACAAGCTTAGCGGCAAGCGGCTAGAGCTGTCATGTGCCCCAGGAGCCTCTGATTTTGAGAGGACCGCTGTATTGTGCCTGATTAGCTCAGGGACTACAGCACTGACTGCGCACTCTTGGTAGCAAGGCGGGCCGTCTTGTGGACCGAGTCGGGCTCCCGACCGAGGAAAAGGATTCCCTCAGTTGGCCTGAAGGACCAGATGGCGGGGGTGCCGAAGCACCAGGTCCCTGTATTCGCACAACGGAACTCACGAGTGGGCTGGTAAAGCACCAGTCGAAGAGACGGTTGAAGACGCGAATTCCTGTCTGCCGAAGAGGGGACAGGGGAGCTCCCATGGCCTAAAGAAGGCAGGAAGGAGGGGGACTGGCCAAATGGAAGCACCTCGCGCTGAAGCTCTCGATCCCCGGGGCAGACCGCAGAAGGGGTGTGCGCCGGGGAAAGATCGAGACGCGACAGCGGGTGCCCTTCAGGTAGATGGCTTCGACCCAGCCCTGGAGACGGAAACATACTTGTATGTGCTTCGTCGTGAGCATGTGTGCCGACAGCCTAAGAAGGGATCGGAACAGAGCTCCATCCAGGGCGGATGTTAACCCACCACTCTAACTGGACACGTGAAGTCGGGACTGCTGTCAAATCTGACTGCCGGAGCCCTCCCCAGGAACCAGTCGTCCAGCCGAGAAGGATCGGCCGCAGGCGATGGAGTAACCTCCAGGCCGATCCCCCTGGCGGCTCGGAGGAGCATAGCCGAGAGCTCGGAGTCTATTTCCGACGGAGCAACAACCACGGAGGGGTGCTGCGCCGCCGGAAGAGCGTCCTCACTCCCTGACTCTCCCTCTGATGCAGCGACCGATATCTCTTCCTCCTGTGGAGCGCCAAAGGAGACGCCCAGCCCGAATGGCGGGGAGGCGTACTGCTCTGGCATCTCGACGGGGGTATGCTGACGGGCGGAAGACCGTAGGGCTTTTGGGGCGCGAGGGGGGCCTACCCGCGAGCGAGCGGCGAGTCTTCAACATCCCCATGGTCATGCGTTCACAGTGGACGCACGAACCATCCGTGAAAGCTGCTTCAGCATGTTCGAGGCCCAGACATGTGAAGCAGCTTTCATGTCCGTCCAGAGAGGTGAGGTAACTGCCGCACCCAGAAGCGCACGGCCGGAAAGCCATTCTGAAAAGAACATTTTTACACAGCCGTGAGAAATTGCTCTTTTAGTCCCGGTCTGCCCAGGGAGGAAACCGCGGCACCACTGTGCACATCTTATATACCCGTATGTACGGGGGCGTGGCCGGCGTGCACGTCCACTCGCCAATTTTTGAATTGGCCTTTTTTAATAAGGCTCAGAGATGATCGGTCTCTCAAGCGAGATCCCAATGTAACGTCGAAGTGATTCGACTGAAGGGGTAACTACATCTTTCAGATGTCTTGCAGATGTGAATGCAGACGTCAAATAGACGTCTCCAAGATGGATGTGTGCTATCAGGGACAGTTCACTTAAAGGGATAGTTTGGCCAAAAATAAATTCTGTCATCATTTACTCACCCTGTTGGTAGCCAAGTTGTTGACGGTAGCCATTGACTTACATAGTATGGAAAAAAATACAATGGAAGTCAATTGCTACCATGAACTGTTTTTTGTTTGTTTGTTTGTTTGTTTGTTTGTTTGTTTGTTTGTTTGTTTGTTTAAATCTTACTGATCCAAGACTTTTGAACAGTGTATATTCAGAAAATGATAATGAAATGTATCTTTGGTTATCACGTGCCATTTGATGAGATGAGAACTAACAGTGGTAATGTCTAAGACATCTTGCAAGAAACTGTTGTTGCCAAGTAGCTTGAGAAGACTGGGAATACAGTGCTGCACATGGGAATTGCTTACATAAGACACAAGACCGTGAGTAATAAACACATGTAAAGACCAAAACAGACAGAAAAAATGCGGCATCTGCCAACAATGCAGGGTTTTGTTCATAGATGCGTATACATCATTCCAGAAGGTGTTTGTTAGTATATCTTATGGTGCTTATTTTTGAGCCCACATACGTCTGTCAGGTCTGACTTTAGATAGTGATTGCTGTGTTGTGTTGTCATATCATTATGATATCTGCACAAAAAGTATGCATGAGCTTTTAAGAGCTAAATATCTTTTTCTTAAATTAACATTGTAATATTTAATTATTCTGAGTTAATTTGAGTGCTTTAAGACAGGGTAAAGAGAAGAAAGACGGGAAGGATATGAAGAGCGATGTATTCATAGTTTGTGAGGTAATTTCAGCCTTACACAAAGTATTTTTGAGCTTTTTTAAATGCATTTTTTTCAGCGAGTTCTTCAAAACTTTTGTGTTAGAAGAAAGAAGTCATGCAGGTTTGGAACGACATGAGAGTGAGTAAATCCTTCGACAAACATTTCCATATAACCTGATATTATAAAATGCACTGATAATAACACATGGACTAAATGGTACATAAGAAATATCAATAAAAAAGACACTAAAATAGACATAACTGATAACAAAAATAAAGGAATCTAACTACGAGTTTCCTTACTACTTTTTTTTCTCAAAGCTTCATTTTAACAACATTTTACTGTAAATGTGTGCATTTTAAAAGTTATGTTTTAAAAACGTAACCTTTTGTATTTATACATTCTTTTTCCTTTAGCACTGGTGTCTCGACAGTCGAGTTATGATGTTATTCTTAACATTTTTATTCTGGATAATTTGCGCACTCTGGTGGACAAAAGAACAACTGTATGAATAGAAACTCCACAAAAAAATAAATAAAACATTTTAAGTAGTATATCAGTTGGCGCATTAATAACAAGGAGTAGGCTATTTACTGAAAACTCTGTCTGGTCTCGGTTCAACTGTGGTCGGATTTGTACTTTTGAATAAGATCTAGCCTATATGAATTGGTTGAACAGTGTTTACAACGTTGTTCTGCTATTTTATGCTGTCTAAATTGCGGGAAAAATGTGTGGAAGCTGCTAAATCATATAAGGACTTAGTAAGCAGAAAAGGGCGCAATATTTTGACAAATTAAAGTTAATAGGTGGTAAAGATACATACAAGCAGTATTAATTCCCTGCTGAAAAAAACAGCTAAAACCAGCCTAGGCTGGTTGGCTGGTATTAGCTGGTTTAAGCTGGAAGTAGCTGGTTTTAGCTGGTCAGGCTGGTTTTAGCTGGTGGTTTTCCAGCCTGACCAGCTAAGACCAGCCTGACCAGCCTGGCCAGGCTGGAAAAATGGCCAAAACCCCTCTAAAACCAGGCTGGTTGACCAGCTAAAACCAGCCAACCAGCCTAGGCTGGTTTTAGCTGTTTTTTCACCAGGGAATTAAGATATTAGCCTAATATTTCAGCTAACTTTACTCTTTTGATGCTTTCAGAGTGCAATTAATTACATCTCTGTAATTTGGTATGTTTGTGCTTTAGGGTTCATTGCATCTGTTGTGTAACTGGACTTGAGTTGCGTGTAACTGAATCAGTGTTTACAAATGTATATAATCCAGTAATTTAAAAAAAAAAAACGTACTGAAAACTTGTTTTTAACATGTATGGGAGTTTTATCATGGTTGATCCATTTAATAAAATGTTTTTTTTTTTTTTATTATTATTTTTTTTATTATCCCTTTAACTGCCCGCTCGACCAAATGGTTGAGCACATTTTGAGTCACAAAATTTTATTAAGAGGAGTACCTAACTTAACTTATGCTGATTGAGCCATCTCTACCATCTGGTTGAGCTATGTTATGCCAAAAAAATCCACTAGATGTCATTTTGTCAATCAGCAGTAGGCCTACTTGTGACAACACTTCTTCTCTCATGGATGTCAGAATCAAAGAAATCACTCCTGCCATGTGAACTGTTTTTGGTGAAATTTTGCAAGCTAAGCATATTTTTTTTTTGACATATTTCACTGTAGGAGCCCTAACTTTACAAAATTACGTTGCTTGTTGCCAAAAAAAAAAAAAAAAACTTCAGTATGTTTTCAATAATTTTTCATAAATGTGCTCAACCAAACGGTTGATTTCTCACTTTATCGTAAAGGTAGAAATGCTAAGCTAATGTTTTCAAATCATCCATTTCTGCAGTCAGAATGGACTATTTGCTGATAAATATAAACTTCTGATCATATAGTTATGAATATGACACTGCTATTGTTATTTCCTCATGAATATACTTAGATCATTTCTTAAGTATGTCTTTTTTGCCACTTTTGGATATTTTTTAAGTAGGCCTACATATAATGAAATCATAGAATTAATGTTTGAAAAACATAATGATCAGTTGCAGATACTTCTTAAATGACAAATAATGGTGTATTAACATTAAAATTTTAAGATTGTTATTTATTTGTTTGTTGTTGTTTGTGTTTTTTTATTTTTTTATTGTTTTACAACAGTTTCTATGGTAAAAGAATGCGCACTCTCACTGTCAAGAGATGTTTGCTGAAAAGTTTTACAATCACTAGTTTTTTATATTGTTTGAAGGATTGTTTCTAATGTTGGTTTACACTACACAACATTGCTGGTTTACAAAGAAATGTTCATTTATCTAGAAACAAAAATTCTGTTGCACTGCCACACTTGCCGGCGTGTTTCTTGAAACATAAAAGCCTAAAATGCCATTATATTATTGTCTTTTGCTGTTTTTATTTTATTTTATTATTATTATTACTTATTTATTTATTTCAATGCAGAAAGAATGTCTTTTGTTTTGTTACTTTTAGTTATTTGAGTTCTTTTTTTTTTTGTATTAAAAACAAGAAAACATAATTTCCGTGATAAAATGAAAACCTGAAATATTTTATGGCATACTTCAATAAATAAAGAAGATTCAATATACAAAAAATTTTTTTTTGATTATAATTTTAAATAAATTAGTGTTATAGTTCATATTTTCAGATTGAATTCCAGTACTTTTACCATTAAGTGACATATCAACCGTTTGGTAGAGGTCAATATTTAAAAAATGATGGGATTTATAGAGAAAAAAAACATTGAGTGTGGTTAGTGACATAAAGAGATAAAAAATGCAAACAAATTTTTTTTCCATTGCCTTTTTCTTGGTGGGGCAGTAAAAGGGTTAATATTAGCAGGGTCTTCATTCAGGAAGTTAAACTTAATTTCAGCATTCGTATTTGTGTAATTTACCGAACTGGGACACATGAAATTACGATTAACAACCTAATAAAACGTCGAAACGGTGTGCGTACTGCGTAATATATACGCCCTGCCCTTTGTAATTGTTTTAAAAGAAACCAGACGTAAGATCCGGGTTGTAACAGGTTTATATTCGTTTTTTTCTACACCACTTCCGCACATTCTGCATTTACTTTTATTAAACAGGTTAGAAGATATAGGCAGGAATTTTGGAAACAACAATGTTTCTGTAGTCCCCTACAGAAATACACAAATTCTTCCAGAGAGTTCAGTCGGAGACAGGTAACGTCAAATATGCATGCAAAATGCAACCTATTCATTTGGTACGATCGAGTGTTATACAGTACATTGCTTTAGAATTATGTATTTAAAACACAATTGTAACTGTTGCATTGTATTAATATATGCTGTTGTGTAAATTAGCTAAAACGATTTCATGTCGCACTGTAGATCGCACTATAAAGTCAGCGGGCAAATGGACTCGTTAGATTTGAAAACGAATGAAGAGTTGCTGTTTTTCTTTCACCGGAAAAAGACCGAGATTTCCTGCATAGAACAGCCGCACAGACTCCTCACTCAACTGCGCGACCACGACCTGGTGCCGGAGAAACATTTTGAGGTAGAAGGCAGCACACCCACCTTTATGTTGTTCCACTACCATGGTTTTATGTAACTTAGTACATATTTTGGAGGCATGTACCATGGCAATACCATGTTTTGTTTTGTTTTCGCCATGGTACTATAATAAAATTATTTTTGGGCATTCAACCAGAGCTATACAATGTTTTGGGGAATGTACTATGGCAATTTAATAGATGTTTATTGAGTAATTTTTTATTTATTTTGAACAAGGCACTATAATAATACTGTTTTTGGACATTCAACCATATGTTTTGGAGCATATATAGTATGGTAATACCCTAATATTTTTGGTGTGGTATCATTATAATATTGTTTTGGGGCATTTAACCATAGTAATCATGTTTTGAGACATGTACTACCATCACTTTACTGTGGTATTTCCACTATACTTTTTAGAAAAGTTTTGTGACAAAGTGTGTTGGTTCATCATTTTGCATATTTAGGCATAAGATGTCTGATCATACTGTACTTCCATCTTCCTTTATATCTTCCTTTCTGTTTTTGTGTGTAGAATGTGAAAAACATGCATACTCGTAAACAGAAGGAGAAGGGCTTCTATGACGTTCTGGACTCGCTGGAGAAAGATAGACCTCAGGACATACGACAGTTTTGGCGCTGTGTGTTTGAAGATCATATCCTGCAGCTGTATCCAAAGCTACGCTTGCTCAAAAACAGTCTGCTGGATGGTCAGTAGTTTTGATTATTATCAGCTTTATGTTTTGTCATTTTGAGGCTAATTTATGTTACTGTGCTATGATGAAGCAAGTATGTGTATAAATATGTACAGTATCTCTTTATTTTTTTCTTTGTCCTATGCCCTATCAAACTCTATGAGAAACCTCCAGATGTTTCAGCACCGACAGAGGAGAAGAAAAGTAAAGGAAAAGCAGAGAAAGGAAAGCAGATGAACTACAAAAGAAAGAGAAGTAAAGATGAGAGAAATAGAGTATAGTGATGATCCTGATCTTTTCTCTGCTTTCACACTCAGTCTGAAGAAACCAGACAAAAAAAAAAACAAAAAAAAACAACAAAACTTATTCTATGAGTACCAGAGAGAAAAAAAAAAAAAAACATTTTGTGTTAATTGTAATAAAATAAACTGTAACAACCACAACAACAGCTACAAAACTCAGTAGCAGTTTGCTGGACATTCAGTAGTTTTGATTATTATCACCTTTATGTTTTGTCATCTAGAGGCTCACGCTGTGTTATTATGCTATGATAAAGTATGTTCATATACATGTACAGTATCTCTTTAATCTTTTCTTTGTCCCAGGCACTATCAAACTCTGTGAGAAACCTCTAGATGTTTCAACACCAACAGAGGAGGAGAAAAGTAAAGGAAAGGCAGAGAAAGGAAAGGAGATGAACTACAAAAGAAAGAAAAGTAAGGATTATAGAAGTAGTGAGTATAGTGATGATCCTGATCTTTTCTCTGCTTCCACACTCAGTCTGAAGAAACAAGACAAAAAAACAAAAAACAAAACATACTCTTTGAGTACCAGAGAAAAAATTTTTTGTTACTTGTAATAAAGTAAACCTTAACTAAAAAAAAGTCTGCTGGACAGTCAGTAGTCTTGATAATTATCAGCTTTATGTTTTGTTATCTGGAGGCTCACACTGTGTTACTGTGCTATGATAAAGCAAGCAGAGTTGTGGACTTGAGTCACATGACTCGAGATTTGACTCAAACTCGAGTCCAAAATTTGATGACTTGTGACTCAACTTGGACTTGAACCCTATGGCTCAGCAAGTCTTTATGGTCTTACTGATGGTTTCTTATTTTTATTTAACATTTGTATACATGATAGCTATTGTTATATATTTACTTTTCAGTTTCATTTAATGTATCTCTTTGCCCAATTAACGCTCTGTATCAATGTGTCAAGTACCATACATTTTTTGTAAATACTATGTCAGTAAAGCCGTTTCAGTAGGTGGTGATAAATTAATGCCTGTATTACGTATGAGCAAGTTATTAAATATTTGACTCAATTGATTCATTAAAATCACTGAATTCTTAACAAATGAAACAGTGGACTTAAAATAAATTATTCATTCAATTAGGCTTATATTTTTCACAAACAATGATTAATTCCTCAATGAAACATCATTAATTATTATATCTTTTATAATTATACCTACTATAGACTATTATTGACTTTAAATTTACTGTAGTATTTAATGCAGAGACACTCATTTGGGCAAACAGCACTAATGACTTGTTTAGGACTTGAAGCTTAAATTCGGGGACTTGCAACTCGACTTACATCGTGTCTACCCCGGACGCAACAGTTGTCGCGCCGCAACAGCTAAAGTCTGTCTACACTGGACGCGACAAAGCGAGTGTTACAAAACATTTAAACTTTGTGTGAGCATGTCATAAATAGAACGCGGCAGCAGATTACTGGCGAGGATTTGCCGTGTCGCGCCGCATCCAGTGTAGACAGCATAATAGGTTCCGTAAAAAAAAAAACTCAGTAGCAGTCTGCTGGACTTTCAGTAGTTTTGATTATTGACAGCTTTATGTTTTGTCATCTAGAGCCTCACACTGTGTTACTGTGCTATGATAAAGCAAGTATTTTCATATAAATGTACAGTATCTCTTTATTCTTTTCTTTTTCCCAGGCCCTATCAAACTCCGTGAGAAAGTTCTATATGTTTCAACACTGACAGATGAGGAGAAAATTAAAGAAAAGGCAGAGAAAGGAAAGGAGATGAACTACAACAGAAAGCGAAGTCAAGATGATAGAAGTAGTGAGTATAGTGATGATCCTGATCTTTTCTCTGCTTTCACACCAAGTCTGAAGAAACCAGACAAAACAAAAGGTATTCTTTAGAGAAAAAAAAAACAAAAAACATTTTGTGTTACTTGTAATAAAGTTAACCGTAACAAAAAAAAAATACTCTAGCAGTCTGCTGGACTGTCAGTAGTTTTGATTATTATCAGCTTTATGTTTTGTTATCTGGAGGCTCACACTGTGTTACTATGCTGTGATAGAGCAAGTATTTTCATATAAATGTACAGTATCTCTTTATTCTTTTCTTTGTCCCAGGCACTATCAAACTCTGTGGGAAAGTTCTAGATGTTTCAACACTGACAGATGAGGAGAAAAGGAAAGGAAAGGCAGAGAAAGGAAAGGAAATGAACTACAAAAAAAAGAAAAGTAAAGATGATAGAAGTAGTGAAAAAAAACTTATTCTATGACTACCAGAGGAAAAAAAAAAACATTGTGTGTTACTTGTAATAAAGTAAACCTTAACTAAAATAAAACTCAGTAGCAGTCTGCTGGACAGTCAGTAGTTTTGATTATTATCAGCTTTATGTTTTGTTATATAGAGGCTCACACTGTGTTACTATGCAATGACAGAGCAAGAATGGGTTCATATATATGTACAGTATCTTTTTCTTTTTTTCTTTGTCCCAGGCCCTATCGAACTCTATGAGAAACCTCCAGATGTTTCAACACCGACAGAGGAGGAGAAAAGTAAAGGAAAGGCAGAGAAAGGAAAGGAGATGAACAACAAAAGAAAGAAAAGTGAAGATGATAGAAGTAGTGAGTAAAGTGATGATCCTGATTTTTTTTCTCTGCTTTCACACCCAGTCTGAAGAAACCAGACAAAAACCCTTATTCCATGAGTACCAGTAAAAAAAAAAAAAAAAAAAAAAAAAACATTTTTTTTTACTTGTTATAAGTAAACCTTAACTAAAAAAAACAACAACAACGCAGTAGCAGTCTGCTGGACAATCAATACTTTTGATTATTATCAGCTTTATGTTTTGTTATCTAGAGGCTCACACCGTGTTACTATGCAATGACAGAGCAAGAATTGGTTCATGTACACTGCTCAAAAAAATAAAGGGAACACTTAAACAACACAATGTAACTCCAAGTCAATCACACTTCTGTGAAATCAAACTGCCCATTTAGGAAGCAACGCTGATTGACAATCAATTTTACATGCTGTTGTGCAAATGAAATAGACAACAGGTGGAAATTATAGGCAATTAGCAAGACACCCTGATAAAAGAGTGGTTCTGCAGGTGGTGACCACAGACCACCTCTCAGTTCCTATGCTTTCTGGCTGATGTTTTGGTCACTTTTGAATGCTGGCGGTGCTTTCAGTCTAGTGGTAGCATGAGACGGAGTCTACATCCCACACAAGTGGCTCAGGTAGTGCAGCTCATCTAGGATGGCACATCAATGCGACATGTGGCAAGAATGTCTGTCAGCGTCGTGTCCAGAGCATGGAGGCGCTACCAGGAGACAGGCTAGTACATCAGGAGACGTGGAGGAGGCTGTAGGAGAGCAACAACCCGGCAGCAGGACCGCTACCTCCACCTTTGTGCAAGGAGGAACAGGAGGAGCACTGCCAGAGCCCTGCAAAATGACCTCCAGCAGGCCACAAATGTGCATGTGTCTGCTCAAACGGTCAGAAACAGGCTCCATGATGGTGGTATGAGGACCCGATGTCCACAGGTGGGGGTTGTGCTTACAGCTCAACTCCGTGCAGGACGTTTGGCATTTGCCAGAGAACACCAAGACTGGAAAATTCGCCACTGGCGCCCTGTGCTCTTCACAGATGAAAGCAGGTTCACACTGAGCATGTGATAGATGTGACAAAGTCTAGAGACGCCATGGAGAACTTCCTGCTGCCTACAACATCCTCCAGCATGACTGGTTTGGCAGTGGGTCAGTAATGGTGTGGGGTGGCATTTCTTTGGAGGGCCGCACAGCCCTCCATGTGCTCACCAGAGGTAGCCTGACTGCCACTAGGTACCAAGATGAGATCCTCAGACCCAGACCCAAGACGAAGGCATTGATGCTATGGACTGGCCCACCTGTTCCCCAGACCTGAATCCATTGGAGCACATCTGGGACATCATGTCTCGGTCCATCCACCAACACCACGTTGCACCACAGACTGTCCGGGAGTTGGCAGATGCTTTAGTCCAGGTCTGGGAGGAGATCCCTCAGGAGACTATCCGCCACCTCATCAGGAGCATGGCCAGGTGTTGTAGGGAGGTCATACAGACATGTGGAGGCCACACACACTACTGAGCCTCATTTTGACTTGTTTTAAGGACATTACATCAAAGTTGGATCAGCCTGTAGTGTGTTTTACCACTTCAATTTTGAGTGTGATTCCAAATCCAGACCTCCATGGGTTAATAAATTTGATTTTCATTGATAATTTTTGTGTGATTTTGTGGTCAGCACATTCAGCTAACAAAGTATTTAATAAGAATATTTCATTCATTCAGATATAGGATGTTATTTTAGTGTTCCCTTTATTTTTTTGAGCAGTGTATATGTACAGTATCTTTTTATTCTTTTCTTTGTCCCAGGCCCTATCAAACTCTGTGACAAACCTCCTGATGTTGAGACCGCGACAGAGGAGGAAAGTGAAGGAAAGGTAGAGAAAGGGAAGAAGAAGAGCTACAAAAGTATAAGAGGTAAAGATGATAGAAGTAGTGACGATAGTGATAATCCTGATCTTGTCTCTGCTTTTACACCCAGTCAACTGAAACCAGGCAAAAAAACAAAAAAAAAAACTCATTCTGTAAGTCCCTCTGAACTACCGCAGTTGCACTGAGGGGAGCTTCAAAGCTTTCTACGCATTTTTGCAGCGTTGAGTAATTTATCATGGAAATATCTCATGAATCCTTTCATAAACATTGTGTAGAGAGAGTGTACATAAGGGATTCATTATGCAGTGTAGAGAGCTTCGTTGATTATAATGAAACTTTGTGAGATTGCCTTGAACTGAGATGAGTGACAGCTTTTAATGATTTTAAGGGAGTTTGTAATATATTGATTTAATACAACAGTTAAACAAGCAAAAAGTTAATATTAAGTGACTTACAATGTCTATTACCTGATTTTGCTCTATTTCGTCATCAAAAATAGTTTGAAACAAGTCACCACTGCACCGCTGTGCATCTCCATTCAAACAGCGTTATAAATCAAAATGCATTTTTAAAGGAATCTAGAGAGTCAACGATTTAAATTCCCATTCATGAAGACAGTCAAAAAGTAGCCTTAAAGTAGCTTTTAAAGTAGCCTATCTTTTAAGTTATTTAAATAATGTAACGTTTCTATATTCATTAGTTTATATTTAAAACATCAATCTAAACATGCATTTAAGAATTTGATTGCACTCATGCCGCATAAAAATATACCTACAAGCCACTTTTGTGTTTTTCTGTGCCCCCTCTGTGGTACAAATAAATTTTGTTAATACTGATGTAATTTGATTGGTAACTTATTGTACTTGTTTCAATTCTAAATTTTAAAAAGCTTCTATATATATTTTTTATTAAATTGAAATTGAAACTGTTCTGAAGGTTCCCTTTGCTGGATATAGCAGTTTTTTGAAATGATGACAATAATATACATGTTGTAGCCTATGCCTTAGCAGCTGGATAAATGCTGACTAGAAAAATAAGCTTCTGTGTGTTCCATTTTAGTTTGGGAAGCAAAAAATTTAAACTGGATATATCAATTTTGTTAAAATGAAAAGGAGGTAGCAAGAATGCTTAGGGAGATAGCTTGAAGCCAGTGGGGCTGTCGATAAGAGCAGAGGTCTAGTCACATCCAGTTTAATTGTCTTTATTACACAAGCAGGGAGGATTTGTGTGGAAAGGGGTGTGCATTTGTGCGTGTGGTTTCTACAAAAGAACGCAAGTACGCACACGCAGGAAAAATACAATGAAGAGAACAAAACTCAGTCCTCTTTACTGTTCAGCCATGCCGCAAAAGATCAAACGGAGGGCACAGGTGCAACTAATAAAGCCTGTGAGACAGTCCTGATTGGCTTGAGATTGGATGGGTGGAGCTTGGGGAACTGGGGAACTAAACATAATGCTGGTTTGGAGTGAGCTAACCACTACAGCAGGGGTGCCCAACCCTGTTCCTGGAGATCTACTATCCTACAGAGTTCAGCTCCAACCTCTAAACCTCTTAATCTCTTAAGTAGCACTTGATAATTACAGACAGCTGTGTTGGAACAGGGCTGGAACAAAAGTCTGCAGGTAGGTAGCTCTCCAGGAACAGGGTTGAGCACCCCTGCACTACAGTGTTCCTATTAGAGAACCCGGAGTCATGTAGAAATGATATGTAGCTTCACTGATTAATGATCACTCATACAATATTTATATCACATCCAAAAATAAAAGTTTATGTTTACATAACAAATGTGTGTTTACTGTGTATATTTATTATGTATGCTTCTATTTAATTTAGACTATATATAGAATTATAAATATTTCCCATATAAATCTAAAACATTTTTCTTTAATATACATGTAAGTGTGTGTATTTATATATACATAATAAATATACACAGTAAACACACATTTAGTATGTAAACAAACTTTTATTTTGGATGTGATCAATCGTGATTAATCATTTGACAGGCCTAATCTTTAGTGTGTGTGTGTGTGTGTGTGTGTGTGTGTGTACCTGGTATTCATCACGTTGTGGGGACCAAATGTCCCCACAAGGATAGGAATACCAGTAGATTTTGACCTTGTGGGGACATTTCTCAGGTCCCCATGAGGAAACAGGCTTATAAATCATGCACAATGAGTTTTTTTGATGAAGTAAAAGTATGCACAATCTCCTGTGAGGGCTAGGTTTAGGTGTAGGGTAGGTGTAGGGCCATATAAAATACGGTTTGTACAGTATGAAAACCATTACGCCTATGGAATGTCCCCATAAAACATGTAAACCCAACATGTGTGTGTGTGTGTGTGTGTGTGTGTGTGTGTGTGTGTGTGTGTGTGTGTGTGTGTGTGTGTATATATACACACACACACACACAGTATGTCACAAAAGTGAGTACACCCCTCACATTTCTCAAGGGACAATACTATAGAAATGAAACGTAGTCAATGTGCAGCTCTTATAGTAGTACAGATTTATTGTCCCCTGAAAATTACTCAACATACAGCCATTATTGTCAAAATAGCTGGCAACAAAAGCCAGTACACCCTAAGTGAACTTGTCTTAATTGTCAATATATTGTGTTAGCACCATTGTTATCTGGCACTGCCTTAATCATCCTGGATGGACTGATGGAATGACAGGTTGTTGCTGGGATCCTCTTCCACTTCTCTATAATGACATCACTTAGCTGCTGGATGTTAGACACATGGTGCATGTCTACCTTATGCATGAGGATGCCCCACAGGTGCTTAATAGGGTTCAGGTCTGGAGACATACTTGGCCACCCCATCACCTTCACCTTCAGCTTCCTCAGCAAAGCAGTTATCATCTTGATGGTGTGTTTGGGGTCGTTATCAAGTTGGAAAACTGCTATTTGGCCTAGTTTCTGGAGGAAAGGCATCACGTTCTCCTTCAGAATGTACAGTATAATGGATATAATATATCATAATGGAATCCATGTTTCCCTCAATAAACTACCGCTCTCCAGTACCAGCAGCATTCATGCAGCCCCAGACCATGATGCTACCGTGACCAACCTTGCTTGACTGTAGGCAAGACACAATTTTTTTGGTACTCCTCACCAGGGCATCGCCACACACGCTGGACACCATCTGAGCCAAACAAGTTTATCTTATGGTATCATCAGACCACAGGACATGGTTCCAGTAATTCATGCTCTTGGACAGGTTGTCTTCAGCAAACTGTTTTTGAGCCGGCTTCCTTCTAGGACAACGCCTATGCAAACCAACTTGTTGCAGTGTGCGGTGTATGGTCTGAGCACTGACAAGCTGACCTTCTACTTCTGCAACTTCTAAAGCAATTCTGGCAGCACTCATGAATCAGTTTTTTTTTTTTTAAAGCCAGCTTCTGCACCTGCACAGAACGAGTGCTCAACTTCATTGATTTACCCTTGCAAGGCCTGTTTCAGGGTGTTACTGAACCTCTAATAGCCTTGGCCATCTTTGTGGAGAGCAACAATTCCAATTTCTTAAATCCTCACAGAGTTCTTTGCCATGAGATGCCATGTTGAACGTCCAATGGTCAGTATGAGAGAATTGTACTTAAATCATCAAATTTTAACTGCTCTAATTTTGTATGGTCCTGTCAAGCAGACAAAAACATAAACATGATGAATAGGACATGTGGCTTTGCATGGTTAAACAACATACTGCTGTTATCACTTAGGGTGTACTAAATTTTTTCCAGCTATTTTGACAATAATGGCTGTATGTTGAGTAATTTTCAGGGGACAATAAATCTATACTGCTATACAAGCTGCACATTAACTACTCAAAAATATATCCAAGTTTCATTTCTATTGTATTGTCCCTTGAGAAGATATTCTAAAATGGTTGTTGAAATGTGAGGGGTGTACTCACTTTTGCGAGATACTGTATATAAACATTTTATTTCAGATAGTTGCAGAGAAAACATTTCTTATTTGTGCTAAAATAACCGAAGCTGAAATAATAAATAAAGGTGATGATACAGTACATGGGGCAGCTTTTTGAGCAATGTTGCTTGACAGTGTTGCTGTCAGCAGGCAACCAGGTGAGACATAGGGCCCACAATTGATCTAAAGATAGAAATTATAATAAGAAATAATAATAAAACAATCATATTATTTCAGTGATTCTAAAATAACAGTGTTTCCTGGTGCCTGATGTCTTGTTTCTGTACTTTCACTCTATCCTGATCTGTGTCATTATTCCTCAGCATCTCCTGTGAAGAAAGGAGACAAGCAGGAGATTAGGAAGTGGAAGTTTTATGAAACTCAGCTGCCTGTAACCTGTGGGAATAAAGAAGGCACTTTGTATCGGGACAAACTGCTTAGAGGTTCACCATCAGTTTTTGCTATAATTTCTCTTAATTTTATTACAGTATGTATTTATTATACTTTTTATGGGTAGATTGTTTGGTCTGAATGCATCCTATCCTTCTCTCCTGTAGGGGAGAAGTGTATTTTTTCCCAGGGACGCTCGTTCACCCCCAGTGATTTTGAGAAGTTTGGGGGGAAGGAAAGGTGGAAAAACTGGAAACTCAGCATCCGCTGCGAAAAAAAAACTCCGCTTAAGAAACTCATAGAAGTAAATAATGCAAGCACTTACAGATTACTGGGATCTTAGCCTTTTCTTTCATTTTCTTCATGGTTTCATGGGGCTTCCACACGTTCCCAGTGTTCCAGTCTCACTGAAGGTATACACTGGTATACAGTGACTGGTCTTCTTGATGTAACCTCCGGCCTAGGCCAGAAAGGGGGTGCAGGAGGCTTGCTCAGGACACTTGAAGGGGCATCAGTCGGTCACAGATGTGATGTCGAGAATGACCGACTAAAAGGGAACATCTTGGTTACGTATGCAACGCTTGTTCCCTGAAGGTGGGAATGGAGACGCAATGTCTCGTCGCCACAGCTGCTGTAACCACTGCTGAGGGGCCAGGTTGCTGGCTCGACCCCTCAGCAAAAACTTGATTAAGCGCTGCACCTGCTGCCTACGATCAGCAGCAGGATGCAATCATCTCATGCCAATGTGCATTGGCTCATTTAATTTACACTTAAAGTGAATTAGTCTCTCTAAGCAAGATCAAAATTCATCGGTCACCGCTGTGATGTCTCCTTTCCCTCCTTCAAGGAACGAGAGTTACACACAGCAAACTTTTATTAAATACAGCAGAACCCTTATATACATGTGTGATCACTTCCTTTCTCATTTTTTTTCAGGATGGGTATCTTGAGTGTCCACAGAAGAAGCGAAGAAAGAAAACATTTGTCCAAAAAGTATTTTGTCAATACTTTGTCAATGTCTATGTGCAATATCAGGTTTTGCTTTTCCTCTGCTTTTCATTTGACATGTATTAAGTAACTTTGTTCCTTCCTGCAGAACATTAATAAGCAGTTTTGTATCAGCTCAAACAAGAGCTCCAGTAAAGGTGAGTACCCATCATCCTCGCTTATTCACATGCTCTCTGCTGTCTGTCTGAATGTAGTAATGTGTTTTATTTCTCAAGACTCAGAAACAAATTTCAGTTTGGTGGAGGAAAGTGATCCTAAACATTTCCAGGAACATGGAGGGAGAGGAGGAGAAACAGAAATTAGAGGGAGAGTTGAGGAAGAAGAGGAGGAGGAAGAAGAAGACATGGCCGATCTGTCTGTTTTTGAGGCTCCCTCTTTACCAGTCACCTGTGTTTCACTTACTGGGACTCTCTACAAATACAGGTTTGCGTCAGGTACGTTATTGCACTGATTTGTGTGCAGAACTCCTTTGTTTTGTTTTGTGTCAAAGGTTTGAGTGGGAAGTTTTTATTTTTATGTTGTGTTGCAGGGAGTCGTGGGAAGTGTATACGTACTGAGGAAAGATGGTTCACTCCGGAGGAATTTGTAAAGCAGGAACAGACTCTCACTGGTGGACACTGGAAGAAATATATACTGTGCCATGGAAAGACGCTCAACTTTTTAAACAAAGTAACAAATGGGAGAGCACACACAAAAAGTACGAGTATGTATTTATTTGTTTGTTGATTTATTGTTTGTAATTTCTAGAAAGAAATCCTGCTCATCCATTCTCTTCTATGTGAATGTGTAAACTGCAGTACTGAAGAGGAAGACGTGGTGAGAAACATAAACACATTCTTGCTTGAAATAAATAATGATTTTAACTTAAATACTTTTAAATGTGTACATTAAAGTGTACATATGTATATTTATGTGTTAAATTGTCTTGTTATATTTTTTACATTTAACTTTTTTTGCCTAAAGAAAACTACGCCTATTTTAGATATGATATAATAATTATTTTTTTGCGTCGTGACATTAGTTTTATGTCAGTTAACCAAATATTTGGCAATTTCATTACCATATGCACAAAAACAACTCCTTTTCATTTTTTTTATTTAGGAAAAATAGTCAGTTGGCTTTCATGTAAGAATTAATGGATTATTGTAATATTTGTAGCATTTTATTCTTATATAAAAAATGGAATGCAGTAAAAAAAAAACTACATAACAGTGAAAATAATCTAAAACCTATTAAGAATATAAGGAATTACAGTACTGAGAATTTAGGAATAGTAGTTGAAAGGGATAGTCCACCCAAATATGATTTGTTTTGGTTAGATTCCTATAAATCAAAACAAGATTGTAAGATAGAAAATCAAAATACATTTGCGTTTATTTCTGTGATGATAAAATGTTATGTTGTGTCATGTGACTAGATGGACCAGAACAATGATGACGAGTGTTATGTTTGTCGCTCTGAGAAAGATCTTGTGTGCTGTGATGAGTGTCCACGAGCTTTTCATTCAGATTGTCACCTACCAGCTGTAGATGAAGACTCACCTGGGTAAGAGAGAGACAAACAGAACAGAAATCATTAAATCAGCAAGTGTACTGTACCTTCATTATATATGTGTGTTTGCTTGTAGGGAATGGATTTGTACCTATTGTGTGTTAAGAAACAGTCAACAATGGCGTGACCCCATTAACATGTCTGAACAAGAGGCTTTCAATGCCCCAGTGTCTCAATACATATTGGTAAACAAACACACACACACACACACACACACACACACACACACAAATTCAACATCTTAATATAGAAGATAAACATAAACATTTAAGGTGCTCACATATTTTAACAGCCTTAAATGTCTTAAAGTGCTGCCTAGGCTGCTCAGCAAGTTTAAAAACAGAATAATTATTTATGGGCCTAACTGTGGATATGTGTGGTGTTTGTCATCTTTAGCACTGCCGCTACCTCCTGTTGTGTGTGTACAGAGACATCCAGAAGGTGTTTGTTGAGGATCCACGCAAAATGGTGAGATCGTCTCGTTTTTTTTCTTGCTGTCTTTTACATGTCAATTAACTTCAGAATTTTACTCTTTTCATGACTTAGTTTGATTAAAAATAGTTAATAAATAAAATAAAAGTAATAAACAATATGACTTGAAATTGTTAATGCATTAAAAACAGAAATAAAATGATTTCCAGGAGCCCAAATACTCTAAGTTCATAACTCAGCCAATGTGGTTGGACAAAATAAAGCAGAAGTTGGAAAGTGGTGCGTATCAGATGGTAGGAGCGTTCGTCTCTGACTGTCAGCTCATTTTCAGAAACTACAGCAGGGTAAGATTCACTGAAACACGTTACATAATAAATAAATCACCAAAACAAAAAAAAAACCCTAAAAGAAAATGTTGTTTTGCAGTGTCTTATACATGGACATTATTGATGATTATTGTTGAGATGATTAACTTTACGAGAGGACATTTGATTTTTGACAGATATGTTTGGTATTTTGTTCTCCATTTTTGTTCTCTTTTAAAGGACAATGAATTTGGCCGAATGGGTGCCAGGCTGAAGGCAATGTTTGAGGAAGAGTTCCAGAAAATCTTCAGTATCAGTATACAATCACAGCTTTTACTAATCTTTCAAAGATACAACTAAGATCCGAGTAGCTTTAAAATATTCATTAGGTCTCATTATAATGTATATAAGATGTATACAATTTTTAATTGTAGCATTTCGATCATGTTTATCATGCTGAAATCATGCGTTTTGATTTGCAATGTCTTATACGTGGACACATATCTTGGACGTTATTGATGATTATTGTGGAGATGATTACAAGAGGACATTTGATTTTAATACCATAAAACCATATTAGTTTAAACTTGATATATACAGTATTTAAAGCACACACAGAAAGTGACTGTCACACTGCATGTGACTGCTAAACTAAGTTCTCTTTCATGTCTTATTACGCTTAAACTGTCAAATACACACAAGTTTATGTTAATGGCAGGCACTATAGATGGAAATGTTTTGCATGCTTGCAGAGAAAGTCTTACCAAGCAAAGTTACTGGGTTGTCCTTTTTCACTTTTTGGGGGGTTGGTAGATGCACTGGGGATCCATTTATAGCAGCGCTTCAATGGTTTAAAAAAAAAAAAAAAAAAAAATTTTCACGGCTGCTGAATGTTATTGACTAATCGTAGATGAGTTTATTCATAACCAATAAAATTTTAATTAGCTTTTGGTTTTCACACTTATTTAAGAGAGACTTTTTTTGTCTTTTTTATTTTTTAAATTCACTCGGCTCTGAACAAAAATTGGGGCTATGATTGATGATTGGATTTCAACTTAAACACCTCTTTTTGGCCAGGGCTTTTAAGTTATAGGAAAATTTGCCTAAACTTTTATATGTGTGTGTGTGTGTGTGTGTGTGTGTGTGTGTGTGTGTGTATTTTATATACTGTGATTAAATATTTATATGTAATTTGTATACTGAAAGAAAAATAATTATAGAGTAGGATATAATTATCCTGACTTCTACATAAAATAAATACTTTTACATTAAATAAAACTTTATTCAAAATTTTAATACAAATGTTAATATTTTCTCAGTGATATTAAAATAACACTGTTTCTTGGTGCCTAAAGTGCTGTTTCTGTATTTTCACTCTCTCTTTCTCAGCATCTTCTGTGAAGAAAGGAGACGAGCAGGAGATTTGGATTTGGCCTATTTATAAAACTCAGCTGCCTGTAACCTGTGGGGACAAAGAAGGCACTCTCTATCGAGACAAACTGCCCGGAGGTTCGATCACTGAGTTTTTGCTGTCATTTCTCTTAATTCTAATGACAGTATGCATTTATTATACTTTCTATGGGTGTAACGTTCCGTCTGAATGCATTCTATATCCTTGTCTCCTGTAGGGGGGAAGTGTATTTTGTCCAAGGGACACTGGTTCACCCCAGATGATTTTGAGAAGTTTGGAGGAAAGGAAAGGTGCAAAAACTGGAAATCCAGCATCCGCTGCAGAAACACACCACTTAAGAAACTCATAGAAGTAATTGATGCAAGCACTTACAGATTGTTGGGATTACTGGGATCTTTGTTAAAAACAAGGATTTGGAAATTGTGCTTGGTTGTGCTGTAATCTAATCGTACACTGCAAAAATACTTTTTATTTAGATATTTTAAAATTAATTTTTACTGTTTTGATAAAGTATGCAAACACACACACACGCACACACACTGTATATATATATGTGTGTGTAACATTTGAGATAAATATGTAGTTACATTAAATACAGCAGACTCCTCTTATACATGTGTGATCACTTCCTTTCTAATTTTTTTTTTAGGAAGGCCATCTTCAGTGTCCACCAATTGTGAGAAAAAAGAGAACATGTGTCCAAAAAGTACGTTGCCTCTCTATGTGCAATGTCAGGTTTTGCTTTTCCTCTTTTTTCATTTGACATTCATTGAAGTGACTTTGTTCCTTCCTGCAGAACATGAATGAGCAGTTTCCTGTCAGCTCATCTGAGAGCTCCAGTGAAGGTGAGTAATGATCTTTTACACTCATTTACGGGCTCTCTGCTGTCTGTCTAAATGCAGTAATGTGTTTTATTTCTCAAGACTCAGACTTCAGTTTGGTGGAGGAAAGTGATCCTGAAGATTTTCAGGGAGGGAGAGGAGGAGGAACAGAGTTTAGAGGGAGAGTTGAGGAAGAGGAGGAAGAAGACATGGCAGATCTTTCTGTTTTCCAGGCTCCTTCTTTAGCAGTCACCTGTGTTTCACTTACTGGGACTTTGTACAAAGACAGGTTTAAGTCAGGTATGCTATTCCACATATTTGTGAGTAGACCTCAGTTTGTTTTGTCTGTGTTGAAGGTTTGAGTGGAAAGTGTTAATGTTTATTTTATGTTGCAGGGTGGCGTGGGAAGTGTATACGTACTGAGGAAAGATGGTTCACTCCGGAGGAATTTGTAAAGCAGGAACCGACTCTCACTGATGGACACTGGAACAAAGATATACTGTGCCATGGAAAAACACTCAATTATTTGCTCGAGGTAACAAATGGGAGAGATAGCATATCAAAACCATGAGTATTCGATTTTTTGTTTGTTTGTTTATTGTTTGTTTGTAATTTCTAGAAAGAAATCCTGCGCATCCATTACCTTTTGTGTAAATGTGTAAAATGCAGGACTCAAAAAGACATGGTAAGAAACATCTCTACCTGACATAGTTAATCACAAGCAGTCTTCGTAAAAAATAATTTATGATATTAACTTAAAATCTTAACAGTCTTTTAAATGTGTAGATTAATGTGTATGATTATATTTTATTTGATTAAATTTACTTTTTCTACTTGAAGAAAACTAAGACTATTTTAGTATGAATTACATTTTTTGCATTGTTTTCAGCAATTCCATTACCATATGCACAAAACAACTCCTTTTCATTATTTTAATGTGAAAAAAAAAACTATTTATATTCATATTCAATCTGTATATGTGTAAGTATTTCTTTAGATCATTGTAATATTTTTTAGCAATTTTAATGGAATGCAGTAAAAAAAAAATCTACATTACAGTGATAATGATCTAAAGCCTATTGAGAATATTAGGAATTACAGTACTGAGAATTTGGGAAGAAAAGTGCTTAAAATAATAGTTGAAAGGGATAGTCCACCCAAACATTCTGTCATCATTTATTCACCCTCCACTTGTTCTAAACCTTTATTGATGAGTTTCTTTCTTCTGTTCCCTTTATGGTTATGAAAATAATGTAAAAATACATGTAAAAAATCTTAATCTTAATTAGCTTAATTTTCTTGATGCAAAATGCGTTTTTTTTTTTTCATTTGAAGTGAAATATGACTTAGACATGGTTAGATTCCTATATATCAAAACAAGACTGTAAAATAGAGCAAAATGCATTTTAGCTTGTTTCTGTGATTATGATAATATGTTATATCGTGTTATGTCGTCATCCTCTGACTAGATGGACCAGAACAATGACGACGAGTGTTTTATGTGTGACTCTGAGGAAGATCTTGTGTGTTGTGACCAGTGTCCACGAGCTTTTCATTCACTCTGTCACATACCAGCTGTAGATGGAGACTCACCTGGGTGAGAGAGACAAACAGAACAGAAATCATTAAATCAGCAAGTGTGCTGTAAATTCATTTTGTATATGTCCATGTTCGCTTGTAGGCAATGGATGTGTACCTTCTGCATGTTAAAAAACAGTCAACAGCAGCATGGCCCCAGTAACATGTCTGAACAAGAAGAAGCTTTCAATGCCCCAGTGTCTCAATACATATTGGTAAACACACACACACACACACACACACACAAATTTTGCACCTTAATATAGAAGATGAACACACATATTTAAAGGGGTCCTATTATGCTTTTTCACTTTTTGAACTTTAGCCAGTGTATGGTGTGTATGTTTGGGCATAAAAAACATCTACAAAGTTACAAATCTCAAAGCTGATGTAAGCACGAACATTGAGTGCGTTTACATGGACCCTCTTAATGCAATTATAATGAGATTTTGGCAATATTGCGATTAAGCTCGTAATCGCAGCAAGCATAATCGTATTAACATAGGTGGCGCATGCCGATTTTAATCGAAATATACAGGCATGTAAACACCTTAATCGCAGTATTGTCGCTTTGACCAGAGTGCGCATGTGCTCGTGACTTACACGATTGACGTGCCACGCACCTGCAGACAGGGAGGGTGCTACACAGGGGCTAGGGGGGGGCTATAGCACCATCAGAATTTTGAATAGCCACCCAAGCAGCTGAGATAGAAGAGTGCTGTTCCATGCTGTTAGCACATATCTGTCACAGTAATCTGCCACACGCGTCATGTGAGCGCAGTTTCCTGCATTAGGCTACATTTAATCCATTACATCATCACTGAGATTGAGATGTGGCATTCATTTAAAGGTGCCATAGAATGGAAAACTGTATTTACCTTGGCATAGTTGAATAATAACAGTTCAGTACATGGACATGACATACCATGAGTCTCAAACACCATCGTTTCCTACTTCTTATATAAATCTAGTGTTTGCAAAAGATCACCGAAAAATAGGTCAATTCCAACATAACACCGACTGTTACGAAACTTTCCTGGGATCGTTAATAGTTACGCCTCCAACATTTGCATCGCCCAATCATGACTAACATCAGCACATCAGTAAAACAACGTGAGTCACAGAAGGGACACGGTTAGCTTAATGCTAGCGCTATACAATACATAGGATTTCACTTACCACATAAACAGAGAGATGACTGCACTGATGATGGCTAATGATTTACAGATCTGGAGAATCAATGTCAAGCTGCTCAACTTGTGTGGTAAGAAGCACTCCCTCTGCATTATAACTTTACACAGAGCGATCACAGTAATGAAACTAAAATATCCGCGATTCAAAATGGCAGATTCAACAAACCGCATATTAAAAGCGGCTAGAGCTCCTAATTAAATATATATTTTTATCCATGTGCGAGCTATAGACGAGCCTGTCTGTGAAACATCCAGTCAGAGCAGAGCTCATTAATATTCATGAAGCTCCCAAATAAGGCCAAAACAGACTGTTTCATTCTATGTACAAATCCTAGGGTTGTAAATGGACCTGTAAAACCAATTTTTTGCACTTTCCTATGCCATATACCTTCTATGTAGATATCAGAGAACAATTTAAAATATTCTCTCAATGCATTCTATAGCACCTTTAATGTTTAAGTGTAAAGTATGCACAGTTCCGATTACGCATTCATATGAACTGTGTTAATGTTGAGCGCACAACCCAGTCTCACGGAGCGCGTGGTGCTGTCCAGTTTTGCAGTCTTTCCTTTGCATGTAAAAAGGTTTTTTCGTCGTCTTATGTAGAGCCCTGAATAGGCCTGAAATATAGGCCCTAGATCAGCTCTTGCCGACAGGGGCGCCGCTCGCAATTTTGGGCCCTATGACAAAATATGAGATTGGGCCCCTCCTACCACACCAAAGCAGATCTCTGGGGGCCCTAAAGTGCGTGGGCCCTTAGAATTGTCCTAACTCCCCCCCCCCCTTAGCGGCGCCCCTGCCGAACAGCTGATCCTTTTTGGCCACTTCTTCCAAAACAGCTTTTTTTTTTTTAGCTATTAAATTAGTTCAGTTATAGGCCAAATGGCAATGTAATTATATTTCGTTTCAGTTTTTTATTAAGTTAATTTAGAAAAACATTTGGAGCATTTTTTTTTCTGATAAATATAAGGTTTTTTTTAATGACCAAGCAGCCAGCGGCAGATTATGAGTTGACATGCTTGATCAATTTAGCCTTTTTAAAATCATCACGACTTGCCAAAAATAAAATCTATAGATATTAAACAGTTCAAGCATATCAAAATGTTAGTTTGAATGTTTAACCTATATGTGCGCTGTAAGACTTATATCTTATCGTTTGTGCGGAGAGTGGAGGCTAACGCGAGCTTTGCAGGAATGGAGGAGCCATCGCGATCACTTGCATTGCAAACATCTTAAAATACGCCGACTTTTTTGCTCGTAAAGGTAAGAGTAATACATTATTCGTAACTAAAGGGTCTATGTTTATTTGTGTGCACTCACAAACAATATCTACTTTTACTATAAAAAAAACAAAGAGGATGGGCGCTCTTGGTCAGGAACAGGAATCTTTAGGCAATCCTAAAATGCTCGCTGCTGCCCGTCGGGCTCGGGCTGGAATGCAGGGCTCTGGTCACTTGTATTAATACTTCTGTTAAATGTGGTGTGTACCAGAGCTGCTTTTCTTTAAAAAAAAAAACCACAATTTCTTCATTAAGTAACTTTAACATCATGAATATCGATTATTTTCTTTGCAGCCTCACATATTGGTCTAGCCCCCCATTAGCCCCGTTAGAGAAAATATTCTGGTGCCGTGCCTGCCTGCAGATTAGAAACGATGGCGGTGAATAAACACTGAGTTTATGTTGTGGACATTGCACGACATGATCATAATCCAAAGAAAAATAGGAATAATGGAAATTCCATGTAAAATGGAGTGAAGAGCTTTGCTCTTGACATGTAAACATCATAATGCGATTAAGTCCTTACTATGATTATTGGAAATAATCGCATTATTCGTGCACATGTAAATGTATCATTAACTAGTGAATGATCATCCGTGGATGCGTCGGGTCCGTGCCGTAGACGTGTGCAGTGTGTGGTAAGAGATTTATTCATCATACAGTGTAGATCAGGGCTATTCAATTGGCGGCCCACCAATCATCTTCGTCCGGCCCGAGGGAGAAGTATGCGCAGGTGGCTTGAATTGTTTTTTTATTTGTCGACTAGGCGGCAACATTGACCCGGGCCAGCCAAAAAAGAAAAGCAAGAGAGCCAACAAACAACAACAATCTAACGGAGACCGCAACATCAACGGCAGATTTAACAAGCGCTGGTAGGGCTCCAGACTGCGACCAAATAGTCGCATTTTTTCTGCCTGTGCGAATACATTTTGTGAGCGGTCTCACTGGCGCGACCACCGCGTTATTCAGCTCATAAGCGCTGCTATTTCTGATTTGTATGAAAAACTTAAACGGCAAACGAAACGAAAGAGTAGCCAAACGTTTATCAGCTCAGACCGCAACGCAAGCACACTTGTCCGAGCTCAGAACAGCCTTTACTCGGGAACCAAAGCTGATTTCACGAAACTGTAACTGCACAGTGCTGCGAGATCCAGTGAGAGGTGTTTGAATTCGAACAGAATGAATTAAGGGTGCTGCAAAATCTAGTGAGAATCGTTTAAATTCTGCTCAGAATTCTGTTATAAACAGCGCTGAGGTATGTCAGATAACCAGAAGTAACACCAACTTAAGCAAAGTCGAATGTTATTACAGTATTCATTTCAGGGTTTGTACAACCTTTTGAGAGAGAAATTCAAGCACTTTTCAATGACTTTCAAGCATTTTGCACAACCATTTCCAGCACTTTAAAGCTCTGATCTAATTTGAGTGTTTTTTGATGGCCAAAATATACTTTGTGGTAAACAAACACTTATGTAAAATTTAAAATAACATCAAATCACAATTTTAACCAGTATATGGCAATAATAATCTGTAGTTTATGCATAAACAATTTATAGTTTATGTGAAGATGTTTTAAAATCTCTTAAATTAAAAGTAGTTTTATATTTCAGAGCCTATTAAATGTTGGCTTTTAATTATACATGAATGTTGAATGGACATAATCCCCCGGTTTCACAGACAAGGCTTAAGCCTAGTCCTAGACTAAAATGTAAGTCTGAGCTGTTTCAGCTGAAAGAAACTTGCACTGACTGATCTTAAAATATGTCAGATTTTTAGTTTTGTCTCAAGATGCACAACAGTAATGTTTTTACCTAAGGAATATTTCTAAAAACTACATAAATGTCCTAATTGAACAATGGCCTAATCCTGGCTTAACCTAAACCCTGTCTGTGAAACCGGGCCAATATGTAAAACTGAGAGAAAATTCATTTAATAGAGACCCCAGTAGCAGTATTGATATCAATACTTCTTTAATAATAGGCTACTTAGTAAAAAGATGCCATTAAACACATATTTAAAATTTATGTTGTTTCTACCTTAATTTGGAGGTTCAGTGTGAAATTATAACAAAATTCATATATGAATATGCGATTAATCATGATTAATTACAGAAAAATGTGTGATTTTTTTATTTATTTATTTTATTTTTTTAAATTGATTGACAGACAGCACTAATATTAACCTTTTATAGATGTTGGTGTTGGTGATATTAGTTCATTTTAGTGAATATGCATTTCAGTTTAATTGTATAGGCCCCCCTAGAAAGAGATCAGGACAGCCACCACCCCCTTGGCCCCCTTTAAATTTTCGGTTCGATAATCCGGCCCTCGGATTAATCTAATTGAATAGCCCTGGTGTAGATAGCTTCACTAGCCTTATGGTTTTTGGGCATCTAAATAATAAATACATTAGGACAATAATGATAATAACATGTATCAGCGATCTCGTGGGCTGACAATAGGACCAACAATAGCCTACTGTAGTGTTTTATTTACTCACCCTTCATGCATCCTATATGTATATGACTTCCTTCTTTCAGACGAATGCAATCGGAGTTATAGTAAAAAATAATGCTGGCTCTCCCAAGCTTTAGAACTGAACTGCATAGACGAGTGTTTTTCTCCATCAGTCCAAAACAAGTCAATCCATAATAAAAACAGGGTGTCTGCGGATCCTTAAAAAGTCTTAAATAACGTTTTCCTAAAAAGGCCTTAAAAAGTCTTAAATTCTGTTTCGATAGGTCTTGAATAGTTTTGGTCACATTTCCGCTAAAACATCTTCAGTCTTCATTACTTTATTTATGTTCTGATGAAAAATATCTGTTAAAACATAAAGAAAACACCGTTCTAACAGATTCTTTACATCCATTTTGACCGTTCCTATCAGATCAGCCATACCGTAAGTGCGCGATTAGACTCGCAGGAAAAAAAAGTGCGGCTGGCGTGACCGTGTATTTTCAAGATGCAACTGGTATGACCGCAGTGATTATTTAGTGGTACTTTTATGGGGATGTTTTGTGTGAAATAGTATCTGCTTATATGAAAAGTTCACTGTATATCATAGTAATTAATATAATTTTATACAGCCATATTTTTTTTTTTTTTTTTTTACTTTTTACATTAAACACATTAAATATAACATATATGTATATAATATAGTGTGTATTTCCATTACAGGTTTAGGTCTTAAATTTCAAATAAGGTGGTATTAAAAAGGTCTTTAAAAGTCTTAAATTTCACTTGTTCATATCTGCAGAAACCCTAAAAAGTGCCTCACATGGCTCCGGGGCAGTCAATAAAAGCCTCCTTTAGCGATCTGATGTGGTTTTGTAAGAAAAATATCCATATTTAAAACTTAACAATCACTTCAATCTAGTTTGCTGCTTTTGAAAGGGGCATGGCAGTGCTGAAGGTGGTCTAAGCTGTTCGCCAATCGCAACGCAGTGGGACTGCTAACCAATCACAATAAATTTGGTTTTTCGGAAGGTGGAACCCGGAACTAATCCAGCCATTTGTGCCAGCCTGGGGAGAAATCCATTGCAATAATGTAAATTATGTGAAAAATTATGTGTTTTCTGAACCACCAAGCATGAGAGCATGTTCTAGTCTAGTGCATCCCCAAAACAAAATAAAGACTTTGTAAAAGAGCATAATGGGACACCTTTAAGGTGCTCACATTCTGTAACAGAATTCAGTGCCTTAAAGTACATATGCTGCTCAGCCGGTTTAGAAACAGAATAATTATTTATGGGCCTAATTGTGGATATGTGTGTTGTTTGTCATCTTTAGCACTGCCGCTACCTCCTGTTGTGTGTGTACAGAGAGGACATCCAGAGGGTGTTTGTTAAGGATCCACGCAAAACGGTGAGATTGTCTTGTTTTTTCTTCTTGCTGTCTTTTACATCTTCCTTGACTTTAGAATTTTGCTCTTTTCATGACTTAGTTTTCAAATAAGGTGGTATTAAAAAGGTCTTAAAAAGTCTTAAATTTCACTTGTTCATATCTGCAGAAACCCTAAAAAGTGTCTCACATGACTCCGGGGCAGTCAATTAAAGCCTCCTTTAGCGATCTGATGTGGTTTTGTAAGAAAAATATCCATATTTAAAACTTAAAAATCACTTCAATCTAGTTTGCTGCTTTTGGAAGGAGCATGGCAGGGGGGATTTTTGCTCTTTTCATGACTTAGTTAAATTTAAAATTGTTAATAAATAGAATAAATGTGATGAAAAATATGACTTAAAGATTATAATGCATTAAAAACCAGAAATAAAATGACTTCCAGGTGCGCAGATACTCTGAGTTCATAACTCAGCCAATGTGGCTGGACAAAATAAAGCAGAAGTTGGAAAGTGGTACGTATCAGACGGTAGGAGCATTCTTCTCAGACTTTCAGCTCATTTTCAGCAACTGCCGCAAGTTCAATGGGGTAAGATTCACTGAAACACGTTACATAATAAAAAAATCACCAAAACTCTAAAAAGAAGTGAAGTTGTTTTGCAGTGTCTTATACGTGGACACGTATCTTGGACGTTATTAATGATCGTAGTTGAGACAGATTTTGTTCTTTAATTTTTTTTCTCTTGCTCTTTAAAGGACAATAAATTTGGCCAAATGGGTGCCAGGCTGAAGAAAATGTTTGAGGAGGAGTTCCAGAAAATCTTCAGTATCAGTATCCAATAACAGCTTTTGCTAGATTTGTAAAGTAAAATTAAGATTTCGATAGTTTAAATATTTATTAAATCTCCTTATAATGTATTTAAGATGTCTGAATATTTTAATTCTGCAGTCCTGCAAAGGACAAGCAGGTTGGAGAATGGATGGATGCGATACCTGACTTTACCGCATTTTTGTAATGCCATCTTTCCAATGCAGAAAATGTCCATTCATTTTTTTAACTCAGAAATGAAATACAGAAAATGTGGTTTCTTTTAAAATGGTTCAAACACTGATGAAAAGAATAAGCTGACGTAAACAAATTTTCATTATTAAACCTTATTATTATTATTATTATTAAACATATTTCATTTAAAATCAGAAAAATTATGGTTTCTATTTTCAAAGTGAGTGAAATCCACATATGAATGCAACATTTATATGCGGATGTGTAATGATAGTGATAACCATAACAATAGACATATCAAAAAGATGTCAAAATAGATGTACACTAAAGGGGTCCTAATATGCTTTTTCACTTTTGTCACAACTTTAGCCAGTGTGTGGTGTGTATGTTTGGGCATAAACATCTAAAAAGTTACAAATCTCAAAGTCCACTCCAAAGGGAGATATTTTGTTTTAAAAAAAAACCCTTTTCAAGAAGTACAACGAACGGCTTCTTTGGACTACAGTGTTTGTTTCCAGACGCTATTATGTCACAAGGGAAATCCCGCCTATGGAAATTCCGTGCTGGATTCGCACCATTGACGTGTGTGGTATAGAGGGTCGAAACACACGCAGAGCCGCGGGTGCTGTAAACACGAACATTAACTATAGTGACGATCATCTGTGGACGCGTCAGAGCCGCGCCATAGACGTGCAGTGTCTGGTAAGAGATTTATTCATCTTACAGTGTGGATAGCTTCACTAGCCTTATGCTGGAGCTGGTTTCAGGCATGTAAATAGTTAAATACAGTAGCACAATAATGATAATATCATGTATCGACGATCTTGCAGGCTGACGATAGGACCGACAATACTGTATCTTTTTTTTTACTCACTCTCCATGCATCCGAGGTGTATTTGACTTTGTTCTTTCAGACGAATGCAATCGGAGTTATATTAAAAATAATCCTGGCACTCCCAAGCTTTACAACGGCATAGACTGAACGGCATAGGCAAGTGTTTCTCTCCATCAGTCCAAAATAAGTCGATCCATAATAAAAAGTTTCTCACGTGGCTCCGGGGAGTCAGTAAAAACCTCCTTCAGCGATCCGATGTGCTTTTGTAAGAAAAATATCCATATTTAAAATGTAAGAATCACTGTAATCTAGCTTGCTGTTTTGGGAAGGGACATGGCAGTACTGAAGCTGTTCGCCAGTTGCAACACAGTGAAACTGCTAACCAATCACAAAACATTTGTTTTTTTTGTAAGGTGGAACCTGGAACTAATCGAGCCATTTGTGCCAGCCTGGGAAGAAATCCATTGTAATAATGTAAATTGTTTGAAAAATAATGCGTTTTTCGAACCACCAAGCATGAGAGCATGTTATAGTGCACCCCCTAAACAAAATAAAGACTTTGTAAAAGAGCATAATAGGACACCTTTAAGGCTAGAGTGCCCTCACAAATTCTGGAACTGAGCCTGTCTGTATCTGGAGAAGTAGAAGAACTTATAACTTTATGTATTTCTGCATTATATTTATATATTTACCCCAAATAGTAAAGTGTTGTATGTAGCGCTCTAATACCAGTTTTTACTCTTGATCTTTTTTTCTTTTTTTTTGAGTATGTGAATATTTTGGACACTGCCAGTGTTTTGTTTTTCTTTACTTCAATCCTCAGAAAATACAGAAGTTTTCACTCCTAAAATACTTAAGGGAAATGATAAGGACAAACACAAAAATGTATACAGGTATTGAACATTGAAAATATATATATTTCTTTTTATGTGTTAACTTCAGTCATCAAATGCAGTATGTTTATTGACTAAAAAACCCTGATCCATACTCCGCATTGTCACATAATAAAAGATTATTTAATAACATGAAAATGCTCTGTTCTCCAGGTTTGAGTGTCCATATGCTGGTCAGTTTCGTTGCAGTCTGACCAGCCTTGTGTTTGTGATGAAGCGTGAAGGAAAGGTGTCTTATAAAACTGTCTCATGGGATCCTCGTCTGTTAGATGGTTTGGGTGAGATGAGTCCTGCAGGACCCTTGTATGACATTGACTGTTTTGATGAGTCAATCTCAGGACTGCACCTTCCACACTGTGAAATATTCTCTGGTATGGTCATTTCTACATGCTAAATTAGTATAAATGATCAGCTCTGTTGGAAAATTAAGACACCATCTGTGTATTAAATAATAAAATATAATTATGTATATATTTTTTATGTGTTTGACAGAGGGAGACACGGATTGTTTAGCTGTAGCACATTTCACTGATGGTAACGTAGCAATAATGAATCCTCGCAAAGTGACTGAAACTCATGTGAAGATGGACATCAAACATCTCTCCATCTTTGGGGTCATAAAAAGGATGATCTTTCCTCCTTCCCCTGTCATTGCCCAAGTACTTGTCTTTCTGCGACCACTAACTGAGAGACAGAGAGAAAATATACTGGATGTCCATTTGCTTCCATGGAATGTTCCACTGTCAGAGGTATTAATATTTTTTGTTTAAATGATAATATAATACTGTAAGACCTTCAGTCATCTTCAGAAAACAAATAGGATAAGATATTTTACTTGAAATCCATGAGCTTCATGCTGATTACTCACTAAAAACTCCCACAGCTCATGTTTTCATGCTATTTTAAGCCTTGTTTTGACGTAACAAAGTGGCTATATCTATATCTGAGTTGTTTATTTACTTTTTTAATAAGTCTTCCCATTAATGCCATTATATTGTTCATTCAGACTGATTTGTGAATGTGCCCAAACACATTACACTCCAAAGGTTCCAAATGGGTGTTTTTGCAGTGATGCCATAGAAGAACCTTTCAGTGAACAGTTCTTAAAAGAACCATTTTGAAGAACATTTTAAAAAACCTTTAAAGAACCTTTTCTGCATTTGAAAGGTTCCATGGATGTTCACAGTTCTTCATGGAACCATTGATGCCTATAAAGTACCTTTATTTTTAGGCGGCACTTATTACATGAACCAATTACAACCGATTATAACCAGTTATAACCGGTCATATCCAACCATATCACGATGGAAGCATTGCCTCCTCTCATGTGACTTTCTCCCATTCATTCTTAATTGCCCCCCACCAAACTCACGGCACGATTTAGAGGATCTGTTAAAACTTAACGGGCTCAGGGGAGGTGAGAGAGACGCGGAATTCCACTGTAACTTTACCTGCTGGTGTCACTGTAGGACAGTATTTCTTTAGAAAGAAGAGTGATTTAGACACTTTGTAATGTTATTTTTTGTCAAATTGGTGTTGTTTTTTTTGTACTACAATTTTTTTTTTTTTTTTTTTTTTTTTTTCATTTTGGAACTTGGAAAACGCCCCTGGCTAAAGTGAAATTTCTTAATTGTGTTAAAATAAAGGCTGTCTAGTAGTTATTATGTTTAGTAATGAGAAGCCATCATCTCATTATGTTGGAAGGGACAATTTTTTGTTACCATAGGCTCTGGTTAGTCTACAGCCTCTTTCTAACCCCAACTTCTTCTTAAGGTTAAGGACCAGCATGCAGAGAATAAACATATTAAAACCAGTTCAAAGTGTTGTCTCACCCCAGGAACAGATTACCATCTGTGTTGTCAACCAGAGAGAGCTATAGTGCAGCCAGAGGTAACATCATATTTAATTTAAACATTATTCATTATATTTAGTTGCAATAAAAACTCTACAATATATTCTGTTATAATTAAAGAGTTCACCCTAAAATCACAATTAAGGAGAAAATTAATTTCTGTTTTCATGGTTCAGTAAAAAATAAATAAATAAAGGCAATACCACACAAATCAGCATCAGGTTGAGTAAATAATTACTAAATTTTCATTTTTTCAGTTTTTTTTTCTTTTTTCTTGATATGATTTCCTGATTTCTAATTATTTTAGTACAAAGTTTAGCGCTAGTTTATCAGGTCTTTTAATTTATTTTCCCAAGAATCACCTTCATAGTCTTGTTCTTTTTTTTTCAGACTGAGGTGTTTGAGTTTCATTTTGGTCCAAATTATCATCCCACATTTGAAGTGTTTGTGAATGTCAGAAATACGGAGGTCACGCTAAGTCTTATGGATAACACTATAAGAAGGCAAGTGTGGCGTCCCAGGCGAATCCTTCTCACAGGTAATGAATGACACAAATAATTGTTGCTAGCAATGCTAGAATTTATCATGGATATGAAGTTGGGTATAATTATAACACCAGTTATGAAATAAAAATAACATAAATAATGGAAGATTTAAAGGAGTAGTTTACTTCCAGAACAAAAATTTACAGATAATGTACTCACCCCACTGTCATACTGTCTTACTTCAGTTGGAAAGAAATTAAGTTTTTTGAGGGAATCATTTCAGGATTTCTCTCCATATAGTGGACTGCTATGGTGCCCCTGAGTTTGAACTTCCAAAATGTAGTTTAAATGCAGCTTCTAAGGGCTCTAAACAATCCTAACCAAGGAAGAAGTGTCTTATCTAGCAAAACGGTTATTTTCTAAAAAATGTTGACAATTTATATACATTTTAACCTCAAATGCTCGTCTTGTCTAGTTCTGCATGAATTTTGGAAGTTCAACCTCGGGGGCACCATTGAAGTCCATTATATGAAGAGAAATCCTGAAATGTTTTTCTTAAAAAAAAAACATAATTTCTTCATGACTGAAGAAAGAAAGACATGAACATCTTGAATGACAAGGGGGAGTAAATCATCTGTAAATTTTTGTACTGGAAGTAAACTTCTTTAATTACTCACTCTTTAATTTCAAACCCCGTAAGACCTTTGTTCATCTCTGAAACACAAATTCAGATATTTTTGATGAAATCTGAAAGCTTCTGACAATGCACAGACAGAGACGGAAGACTGACATGGAAAAGAAGAAATTCTTGAATAAAGCCATTATTTTGTCATTATTATGTTTTCCTTGTGCACCAAAAAAAAAAGAAAAGAAAAGAAAAAAAAACATTCTCTTAGCTTCTTAGCTTCAGGGTTGACCCACTGATGTCTCATAAATTTTAACATTGTCCTTACTACCTTGAATGTGTCAGTTGTGTTGCTGTATATGCAGAGTCAGAAAGCTCTTGGATTTCATCGAAAACATCTTAATTTGTGTTCTGAAGATGAACAAAGGTCTTACAGGTTTGAAACAACATAAGGGTAAGTAATTAATAACAGATTTTCATTTTTGGGTGAACTATCTCTTTAACTTAAAAATGGATTTAACCCATATCACATAATTACTGTATATGTAGGCTTTAGCTTCAGACACATTATTCCGTACAGCTAAAATAATTAGTGCCATGTAAAAGTAAAAAACACATCCAGTAATACTAATAAGAATTAAAGTTATCATTTCTTTCCTGGGTTGTTCATTCCTGGGTTCCACTTTTATTTGACATACAGATGATTAATGTTTTATTCCGAATGATAATTTTTACATTTTGACTTAAACTAAATATAATATTGTGATCTATGATGTACTTTATTATTATTATTATTATTATTATTATTATTGGTGTTGATGTTTCTAATGGTTCTTAATTAAAATATATTAAAAAGTGACTGGATTGTCCTGTTGATCAGTTCCTAGTTGAATAAGATTTTCATGACTGATTTTTCTATTTTGTTAGCAACATCAGACCAAGAGGTAGATCGTCCAGCTCACAGACAGCTCACAGGTATGAACTTGTGCAGTAGTTCTTCATTTTTTTTTTTCTGTCACACACAAAACTTTCTAAAACGTTTAATCTTTTTTTTTTTAAATCAGAATCTGAATTTGTGAAAAAACACAGACATCACCTCATTCAGAAAGTTTCATCTGTGATGGCGATTGCTGATGGTCTGTTGGCCAAAAACATGATTACAGATGAACTGTACAGTGAAGTTGAAGTTAAAGAACCACACCAAAAGCAAATAAGACTCTTGTTTAAAGCTCTTGACTCTGGAGGAGATTCTGTAAAAGCAGAATTCTACAGATTGCTGAAGGAGAATGAACCTCGTCTAGTAGATGAACTGGATTCTGAAGCCAGTAGACCACAGTAATGCTGAGAGGAACTTCAGTCAGTTTGAGACATAAACAGCAGCTACAGCTTTTTTACATGTATATAAGAGAGATCCAGCTGCTTATTTCATGAATTTACCAGGTTTACTAATGATATTTCTGTCATGAACCCCACAATTTTGTGTCAAACCTTTTGATCATGTTCTTCAGCATAATCCAAGAATGAGCCAAATAGCATCTTGTGACCATCTGTACAATGTCAACATGTATATGTCTGCTGATTTTGCCTAGTTAATGTGACTGAAATGCAGAATCTAATATTTCGTTTATGCCTTGCATGTTTTGAAACTTCTCAAACTGTATATCCAGATTTACATTTTAAGTTTAATTTGAATCCCTATATTTGTTGCTCATTGTATACGTGAATGTACAGTTGTATACTTATGGTTTACTCTGACTGGATTCGTTTAATATGAGGTATGTGTGATGCTGTTACTGTATGACAAAATGAGTCACTGAAAGATGTTTTCATTTTATAATACTATGGAAAAATAACCACATACAATTAAAAAATTTGCTGTGAGGAAAAAGCACATGGGTCATCATTTTTCCAGTACAATTCGATCAGATGACAACTTTGAAATTCCTGAAGTGTTTCTTATTTTGTGTGCCATATGCATCAGACCATAGATATGTGTATACATAGCTATCCATCAGGGGCCTCATTTATAAAGACTTGCGTAGAAACCATCCTTGATTTTATCTAAGAACTTTTCTGATTTGATCGTAAGAGCGATTCAGAGAAACGAACGTACCACGAAATCCATGCGTACGCCAGTCATTCGGTTATAAATCACAAATGATCGTGGAATTGTGTGCAGCTGAATGTTCCGCCGTCGAAACGCCCCTGCTTAATTAATTAACATATAAAATGAGCTCATTCCTAAAGCAAAAACTCTGTGACAATGGCAAGTAAAAAGGAGCGCAAGAAATCAAATTATAGTGAGGCTGAACTATCTGCAATACCAGGCATTACCACAAGGAAACGGTCGTACGCCAAGCTGGAATCTGACATGGAGATAAGTACTTTTCCACGTCAAAGACGGTTTTTATAAATCTGTACTTTGACGTGGATTTGATCGTATGAACACTCTAAGATCAAATCAGTGCGTAAGAAAGTTTTATAAATGAGGCCCCAGATGTTTAACCAAAGATCTGAAGACTAGTTAAGGCCTTATTTATACTCTCGCCTCATCTCTGTGCTGCAACCGTCTGACTGCGTGTATACATCTTATATACACAATTTAATGAGATGTATGAAAGCTACCCAGCTCTCAAAGAAACCTTTAGAATGACCATGGCACTCTTGCAGATTAAAAAAGCATTTATTATCAGATGGCTACAACCAAAAAGTCTAAAAACTCTCCATCTCTCTCAGGAAATAATAAATTTAGCACAGGCGAAAGCAGTGTCATTTATTAAGTCATTTGATCATAGTCATGTGACAAACATCTCTCTATAACATTAACCCTTGTGCGTTCAAAAAAAAAGTTACACATAGGTGCAAAATGGACAAAAATGGCCATGTCCAAAAACTGCCATAAAAATATCATTTATTAATATTTTTTTTCCACTTTCACTGATGTCGATTTTTTAACCAGCATCTGATCTATCC